>NC_056726.1:304162299-304462299 GCF_019279795.1 Protopterus annectens
CTATATACTAAATTCACAGTCACGCATTATTGTGGGCAAGAGGAAAACTGAACTTTTCGAAACCTAAAGCTGTTCTCCACATGTAAAGATGGCACATCCCTATGTTACAACAGTACAGTAAATGCTACTTCTTCTTAACCTTGCCCCTGAACAGCACTGCAACAAAAAGCCACAAAATGCACTTAATACATGACAAACATGTTATCTACACAGACCTTTATTTCCTTCTGCTTAGGAACCAAGGTAACAAGACTACACATGATTAATACGATTAATACACATACATTTAAACCTGTTTAAAATGAAAACAGTGGCTCTTGGAGATGTTATTTTGTTTGATTTCTAGTTAATTATTATCCTAACATACATAGAGTAATAGATGTTACACAATGAAGTTGGAATTTCTTATGTTCAGAGGTTGTCTTAAATGATGGTATTAAAAATCAACCATAGTTGACTATTAAAATGATTACACCACTCTCTCCCCAAATTATTTTCCACAGTTTAAGCCACTTCCTTTCTTAATGATTGATAAATTAGGTTTTACATGGTTATTCTTTATGGTGACACCTTTGTCATCTTAGATACTTGATTCAGTGCCACATAAGGCAAAAGAAACATAAAATCTTGCAATGACTTGAGTCACTGATAACAAGAGTAGCTGGGAATGAATGTGTTCAGTTTGATAGTCTTTGCCATTGATGCCTACAAAACTTACTGAGAAATATAATTTGTCAGCAATCACCTCTATACTCCTCTACCTTGTATGATAACTCATGAAGTCTTGTGGATTATTTCATACCCTGACTCTTAAATCTATCAGTCCACCACCTACTGTTCAGGTGGGAGAATATCGGGTTCATAGTAATGGAAAAATATGCATTGGCATTGTTAATGCTCCCAGCAACAGAAGACAGAGTCTAGAAAATTAGACATTTGTGCATCTTGAGTCTTGGGATCCTGAGAACTGCTGCTAATATGCTGATAAATACATCAAAAACTAAGCATATGAGATTTGGGAGACATAAATTGAAAGGTGATTATTTAATACAGCACACAGTGATTGAAATTGTAGGCTCATTTAAGGACCTGGGTATATGGATAGATTCAGTTATGAGTTTTTCTAATCATATCAACCAATTGGTTAATGATAGTTATAGAACTATAGGTTGTATAAAAAGATTTATAAAGTCCAGGAAATTAAAAATAATGAAGTCATTGTTTGTTAGTTACATTAGACCCAAACTTGAGTATGGAATAACAATATGGAGACCCTATAAGAAAACAAGCATGAGTAAACTGGAAAGAGTACAGCGGAAATATACCAAGGGCATCCATGGATGTGAAAATCTAAGTTATTAGGAAAGACTAAAATATATAAACTTGTACAGTGTCTCTTACAGATATCTAAGACTAGACCTTAGTCAGGTATGGAGGGTATTTAGAGACAACTACCTTTGGCAATGTTTGGGGTTATCAGAAAGTACTAGGGAATCATCAGACAACTATATAGAAGATTCTATAGGAATGAGAAGTGTACTAATTGGTTGTCTGACAGAGTAGCTGATGCATGGAATGGACTACCAAATTATATTAAAGCAAGTACTAGTTTATATATTTTTAAGAACAGCCTGGACACTTATTATGGGAACAAGTGTTTTGGTATATTGGCAAGCTAGAAGGGCATTTATGCCCTTGCTTGAAATCTTTTTATGCATGTATGTATGTATGGATGTAACTGCAGTTCATGTACATTGTGTACTGTGCTTGCTATTGCTTAAGGATGACAGCCAGAGGGAAAAATCAAATGTTATTGTTCTGTTACAGCCACACTTGCCCACGGGCTGCATTGTTGCTGTCTGGAAATATTTTAGTTCCATGATGTGCTTGTGTTGTTCAGATTCTGCTTCCCTGCAGTAAAGACTAGGGGAAAGGGGACTTGAAAAAGAATGAATGTATGAGCTGCTAGTGTAAATGTTGGACTACAGAGAACCATGGGAGGTAGCTGTGACCATGGAAATGCAATGAAATGGCATGGAGTAGCAAGCAGAAGGAAATAAGGTTGAGTTGGTAGAGTCAGTGGGGTACTATATATAAAAATATAAAATAACAATGATCACTCTGATGCAAAGAACGGTATTGGAAAACTGCTAGCATAACTATGTACTCATAACTCTTTGCTCTACAAACATAATTAATATTTGAAAAATAAAAGCAGAGTAATGTGTCTTAATAAAATATGTAGTTTTGCAGGAAAACCCATAACAATGCAAAGGATTTATTTTCCTTTATTAAATAAAGGCTCACTCTTTTAGAATTGGAGTTGATTCAAGTATGCCATAGTGATAAATTTCATATACTGTATAATAGTGTTTTCTAAATACTTAGGAAGAAATAAAACAAATTAGGAAGAAATAAAAAGATTTCTACTCTGAACTATTCAGGCTACTGATGCCGAAGCAATTTCGGCTTGAGCATATATAGGGGAGCTGCATGCTGTTTTCCAAATATAAAATATTTTAAAAAGAAGTACATTAAGTTAAATAAGCCATGATAGTTGTAAAACAAGAAAACATCTTAGCTGATTCAATAACCTTTTTGGTATGGACTCCATTATGTAACAAATATTAGTCAGGAATCTGTCTGCAAATTCCACAAATGTTTGTTCCTTTTTACTTGATACTAACCATCCATCCATAGCCCTTTTTTCCATTTTGCAGCTGGGGTCAGGGTGTCACTTCAACAGTGACAATCATCTCAACCCAAGGTTTGCACCACTGGGTGGCTAAGCCCTGCCATTGTAGTTCATCAGTACCACTTACTTGCACCTATGGCCAATTTAGAATATCCAGTCCTCCTACTTCATGTCTTTGGAATGTGGGAGGAAATCAGACCACCCAGAGAAAACCCACACAACTGCAAGGAGGACATGCAGACTCTGCACAGAAGGCACCCCAGGTGAGAATTGAACTAAAGAACCTTTTCCTATGAGTTGACAACACTACCTGCTGCACTACCCCAGGCAACTAGCCATACTCCCCTTTTTAATTTTATTTTCAAACAATCCCTTTAAATTCTTAGTTTACTTATCAAAAGTAAGGGAGTACAGCCAAAAAAACTTCTGTGCTGTTTCATTACTTCTAATAACAATCTAGTTTTTTATATTCCATTTTTTTCGTGATAATCTTCATGTCAGAAGTATATGTAATCCCATAACAACCTGAAATCTATTACCTGAGCTGCAAACATTGCTATCTGGTCAACAATATCAACTTTCAAAGTCGGGCCAAATATTTCATTCCTTCCTGAAATAACTTAAAACAAAACATCTATTTCTAAACATTTCTCTAAAAGAATTCTTCAAATGTAAGACATAAGCACCTGCTATATTGTTGTTTAACATTACTTCTTTTCATATATAGGGGTGCACACTATTCAACAAAGGTTATTTGTTTCTATGTATTGTGTAAACCTTCTTCAATTGTGCTTCACCCCCTATCATTATATACAGTTAAATTAAATTTAAAAATAATAGTGTAATTCAGTTTCATATAAAATTTGAATTAACAAATATATCCTTCCTACAATTGAAAAAAAGCTAACCAGTAAAACAACTGACTGTGTGTGGAAGTCAAATTTAATTATGTTTTACTCTTCTCAAAAAGATCTTACTTTATTCACAAATGTATATGTCATTTCAGCAACTATGCTCCCACTCAACTGTTGGTACACTTCTTTATCAAACATGGAAAAGGGTATTTGACAGTACTTGAAGGAACAAGAAAAGAGTTTTAGCACTGAAATCCAAAGATGAACCAAAGTGACCCAGACCCTAAACTTTTCTATCTACTCAAAGGAGTATGTAATAATGTCATGTCTAGTGTTATAAGAATTGTTTTCATTGTCTTTTCTTATTCTGTCAATGAAATTTGTGATATCCCAAAGCAAGTGTAGAATTAAAGAAACAACACATTTTCCAAAAAAGCAGCCAACAGCTCCATATTTGAACAACTGGTTGCTGCAACCACTTAAAAAGGATGGACTCTTAAGGTTCTTATTGGCCTCTCCAAATCATGAACAGAACTTAACATGGATTCTTTACACTCAAAAAATCAAGTCTGTATAGAGTAATCAATTGATTATTAACAGACTCTAAGAATAAAGCATCAATTTGTTATAAGCTGTGTTAATCGATTATCAACATTTCTATAACTGTTTACATATGCTAACAATTCTAATATGCTACTAAAATAATTAGAAGCATTCATGATTACCAGTGAGCTCCTTTTATCAGTATAGAAGGAAAACAAAATTTACGTTCTTATTCACTTACAATTATGCCCTACTGATAAGGAAAATCAGGTCTTACTTTCACAATATTGCTGAAAATTATTTCAAGTAAATTTGAAAGTAGGACTCTTAACTAGTTGGTTTACCTGATGTGGAATCAGCATTTTCAAAACTCTTATTCTCTAACATTCTTCTTAAGTGCAAAATACTTTAATAACAGGACAGTGTTCTCAATGCCCACCAGTTTATTGGACATAAAAACTCTAAATTCCATATTTATCAATACCTGAGGCCTCAAGATATTTTTTTCTGAGCAAACTTAAAATTCATTAATCCATTTTATGTTGTATTTCACTTGTGTGATTATTGTCTTTCCTTCATTATGGATTCTGATGTTGTTCTGACCAAGAGTTGTAGAACTTCCTTGTTGTTTCTTTCAGTTAGGCACCATTTGCTCATCTATCATTTTGTACCTTCCATCCAGGTGGTATAATTTTTTTTTAAAACTGAATGGGAGCTTTGTGGTGCTTTCAATACTGCTTGATATTAGATAAAAATGTTGTTTGGGAGTGGGCCTAGAAAACTCAGCCATTCTGATTGTTTAGTCATCAGGAAGACAAATTGATATCATTTGCTATTAGTGTGCCATCTATTGTACAAATAAAGTACATATGGAAAACTGCTGGTGGAATGCAGAAGTCCCTGAAGTCAGCAAAACAAAAAGGTCTGTAGAAAAAATGTAAGATAGAAAAGAGGAAGCAAGCTATGAACACTGATTGGTAAACTAAGTGGCTAAGCAAGCAGTTATAATAGCAAAGAACTCAGCATCAGAGAAACTCTACCACTTTGTGGAAAGTAATTCATCGGGGGTCGCAAAGAAGTTTTATCAGTTGAGAAAGGAATGACAGAAATTTCAGGAAGGTAGTCAATAGATAACATTCATAAGGGGCACCAGCAGCAGTCTGGCCATCATTTCAGAGGAGATGAAGATTAGATGTATAGAGTAGTCTGAGGAGCTTCTGAATGAAGAAAACCCTAGAGAAACTGTAAGGGCATATAAATATTTTATGATGAAAGAAGGAGGACAGCCCAGCATTGAAAAAGTACAATGTGCACTAAGGAAAATTAAGTCAGGGGAAAGTGTTAGACCCAGATAAGTCACAGCAGATGTGATGAAGATGCCAGGTGTGTTAGAGAAGAAAGGTTTCTGGGATTACTCATCATGGTATGGAGAAAGACAAGCATCACAGATAACTGCAGAGGGGTATGGGACATCTTGACCCCTGCAGTAACACATTCCATATCTAGATCTGTAACATTTTGAATACAGTTTGATACTACTGTTACGATCAAGTTAATAATGTGTTATAATAGTTTATAACACTTATCAAGAATAGTGAAAACATATAACAATCATACACAATTGCGCAGAAAATAACCCATCATTAAATGGAACAAAATATTATTTGCATTACTGGTCTGTAACCTGGTACAATCTGAAAGAACTCACAGTAGCAAAGTAAAAAAATGCAATACTGTCTGGAGAATAACAATTAAATGCATAAAACTGAATACAACTTCAGATACTCTGAGTAAAACATCAAACACACTAGTTAAATATGTTAACCTCCTATGTAAAATTCATGATTGATTTCATTGTTAACATGTTAAAAACTATTGTTAATTAAATTAATTATATTTAGATATTAAATAATATGTTAAATAAATTAACGTTTACATATTAAGATGTTAAATATATTAAATTCCTATCTAAAATTCATAATTAAAACATTAAGTATTAAATTGCTTTTATTAAGTTCAATTGGGGTCAAATGTCCGGGGTCAAAACATCTGGGGTCAAACTGTCCAATAAATATTGTCATAGACAATAAATGTGAATTTTAATATGAAAGTGTATCCAGTTGCATTGGGGTCAAACTGTATGCAGTCAAACCATCCGGGATCAAATCGTCTGGGGTCAAACTGTCCTGCTTCCCTGCAAAGTAAACATTCTAGTGCCAATGTTCAAGAATATAAAGGATATTCAGAACTGCAGGCAGTTCAAAGGTATCAAACTACTGTCACACCACATGAAAGTGCTGGGGAGGGTGACTGATAAATGAATACATACAGTAGTAGAAAGTAAGATGGGAGGTGAACAGTTCAGATTTAGACTAGGATGCAGTACAAGTGACTTGATATTTGCAATGAGACAGATAGTGGAGAAGAACACTGACGTAAGGAAAGTCAATCTGATATCAGTAGACATGAAGAAGTTCAGAAAAGAGGTAAAAAGCTATGGTCTATCCTAAAAAGACTTCCCCTTAATGACGCAGTTGAACATTTCAGCAGCACCTTCCTAAGCATTCTTAATTTCCTAGCCCCTCAATGGACAAAAAGATAAAAAATAGCCATACCCCATTGCTCACCAAATCATGTAAAATTCTAATGAAAGACAGGGAGAAAGCATGGACTACCTGGATAATGAATAAAAACAACATAAATCTTCAGCTATACAGACAACTCCTCAGTCAAAAAAAAGACAAATATTGCATGACAAAAAAAATCATACTATTTCTACATTCAAGATAACCACAAAAATGACCATAAGACATGCTGGTCCTTTGTAACATTACTACTCAACCTAGGAAATAAAAATAATCCCAATCTACACTCCAATATACCACCTCTTCAAACAGCCACCAAATTCAACGCATAGAGTCCATATCCAACCTAAAAGTAAACTCAGCTCATGCACACCAACTCAGTACTTTTGCTAATACCCCCAAAAGTAACCTCTACACACACACACATACACACACACACACACACACACACACACACACACACACACACACACACACACACACACACACACACGCAACCTACCACTTACACATAATCAAAAACCAAACCATCCCCAGCTTACTTTTCAGCCCATCCCTTCATCTCAAATAAAAAAAAAACTACTACAAAAACTGAAACCTCGCTCAACCTCAGCAGACAACCACCCACCAGGAAACCTAATGCTTATAGAAGAGGAAATAGCATTCCCTGTTAGCATATTAATTAATAGATTCATAGCTGAATCACTTGTCCCTAACCTGTGGAAAAGATCACACAATCTCCCTTCACATAAGAAAGGCAACTCCACTGACATCACAAACTTTTGTCCTATTGCAATCTTGCCCCTCTCTCTAAGATTCTAGAAAAAATGTGTGCTCCTACAACTTTTCTACCATTTTATTTTACACACAACAACCTACCTTCTCACACTCAACATGGATTAGACCTGCACACAGTACCTCAACAGCCTTATTATCTTTTATGGACACGGTCAGTAAAGCCTGTGACCCTGGCAAGCTAGTACCTGCAAGTATTTCTAGATTTGTCAAAAGCATTTGACATGGTATCTCACCCCAAACACATTAAAGAACTTTCCAGCATTAGTCTATTCTCCTCCTCACTTCAGTGGTTTTCTAGCTACTCAGCTGACAGGGAGCAAGCAGTAAAATGGCAGGGCTCTATCTCCCTGTATCACATCACCCCCACAGGTGTATCTCAAGGATCCATCCTTGGCCCATTACTATTTGTCTTCATCAATAACTTGCATACATCCTCCTGTAAAGGCACTCTAATCCAGTATGCAGATGACTTCACTATCATCTGTGTATCAGACACATTGACTCACCTACAACACATAACACAACAAGCTTTCTCTTTCATAAAAACGTGGCTGCCCGATGCCAAATTCCTACTGAACCCAAAAGAAAAAAAAAAAAAAACAAAGCTCCTTCTCTTCACCCACAAACCCCAAAGCTCCAATAATGTAAATGTCAAGATAATTTCAGCCAGCAATATTGATAACAGTATACCAGCATACCTGGCCAAAACCTAGATCTTGCCCTTACTGTTATATAGGGAACCAATTTTAACTAACTTATAGACCTCCCTAAGAAAAAAACTAGAAAGCTGCTATAACAATATTGCCAAATTTGCCATAAATGCAACCCCTCTAACTCAACACTGTAAATCCCTGCACTCCCTAAGATGGCTTGAACTCCCTGTCCACCTCCAGTACATACAACTTACTACGGTATACAAAATCATCCATAACCCACTAGACTGTCCTGCTCATAGATGATTAATCAACATTTATGTCACAAATAAACATCTCAGATCTGAAGACAAACATCTCCTCACAATGTTTAAGCTTAATAAAACCCAAGGCCTAAGCATTCACTCCTGCTCTGTGGAAAAACTATGGAAATCCCCTTCCTTTGACTATCAAAATTGCTATTAACCTGCACTCCTTCAGAATCTCTATAAAAGAATACTTCAACAAAGCTTGGATTTGCTCCTGTATGAGCCCGGGGTGAGGTACTCATATCTTTTTCTATCTCTACTCTCACTATCCCCACTACTAACTCATCCTACCTTCCCTCCATATGCACATACTCCCCTGAGGTTACACTCATAATTTTCCACATCTGTTCCTACTATCCCCTCTGTCACACCCTACTTCTCTACTAGTACTATCCTACACCTTCACCAATATAATCTGTTAGCATATTTCATGACCTCTGGAATATTAATAATCATTATGATAGTCATCTATTATGTAATGTAATGCTGCATTTTCGTATTATCAAGCTTTCCATATAATTTATGCTTGAATACTATGACTTATTATGTCTGAGTTTTTATTCCGACAAACTAATGTGTATTTTTTCAAATTTTATCTTGAATGTTATGATTTTTTTATGTCTGTTAAGTTCTCATTCTGACAAACAAATGTGTTGTTTTCATATTTCTGCTTGAATGTTATGACTTTATTATGTCTGTTTAGTTTTTCATTCTGTTAACCATATGAATCTGGAGCTTTTCTCTCCAGGCCTCAGCTGAAAATGGGTACCTCATGACACAGTCAGACTTTCCCAATAAACAAATGCCAAATAAATAAATAAATGAAGAAAAATATGACAAAGTCCCAGACTCCCAGCTGATTTGGACACTTCTGTGATAGTCCAAATTCCTAGAAGCAATGGTAGAATTCATGTAGACTATATAGAAGGACCTAAGGACAAAGTACAGACTCACAGAGGTGTTTTCAGAGGAAGTGAGTGTGTGTTCAGTTCTGAACCTGCTTCTGTACGTACTGGTGATGCACAATGTAACAATCTAACAAAAGAGGCCTGGGGAACAGATCAACAAAGCTGCTGTTTAAATAGCTACTAGGTATGTGATCCATGACACCACTGAGGATCCTACACCAGTTTCCCTGAAGCTCTGTCTGTTTAAATAACTTGCTCATAGAACCACACAGTAACACAAATGCATGTTGAAGGAATCAAACCTTTTAACTACAGGAAGCAGCTCTTTAACAGTATATTGCCTTAATCCTCTGTGCTACTTGGAAGATTATACAGATGATATAGCACTAAAATAAGACTCTGAACAGAAACTTTAGCAAAAGATAGGAGACTAGAATGCTAACCTGAAGACACTGGGATGAAAGTGAGTACAAAGTGGTGTTCATGACAGCAGTTGGGGGGGATCAAATAAAATTAAAACTGAGGTAAAAGCAAAACTGTAGAACGTGTTAACAGGTTCAAGTATCTAGGAGGTGTGGTTGAAGAGATGGGAAATGTAAATGAGGGGGTGAAAGCTAGAATCAGAGATGATGAAGCTAACTGGCAAAGAGCATCAGCAAAAGAATGCCAAAGTAAGGTTTACAAAACAGCTGTGTGCCCAGCACTACACTTTGGCAGAGAAACCTGGGCAGTGAAGGAAGAGCATCTTGAAGTGATGAAAATGAAGTGCCTAATATGGGTAGTAGGAGGAGCACTGTGGGGCAGTAGATAAAATGAGGATATCAGAGAGGAAGCCAAAATAGCCCTAATTGGAGTGAACGTCAATGAGAACAGATTACATTGACTCAGTCACATATGCAAGAAATCAACAAATGATTTGGTAAAGCAGATTTGAGAAAAACAGGAAGGAATTCAGAGGAGATGAGGATGTCCAGTCAAAAGGTGGAGGGATTACATGAGAAAAGACCTGTGACAGTCAAGGACAACTATCCAAGAAGGTAGGAGAGTGGTAATGAATTGTGAGAGGTGGCAATAGTTGGTGTGACACCATGGCCCAAGAAAAAGACTGGAAAAAGCATGGTGGGGTGGTGATAATGATGACAGATGAAAGGGTCAGCAATATTGATACTCTGTTAGAGAAACATGAACTGTCCTGGCAACTGAGATTTAATTTTATGTTTTTATATTTAGTATATTTTTATTTTATTCTTTGTTGACTGATTTAGTCCCACTAGGTCAGTGGCCCCTTTTCAGAGGAGACCTGAGGTGACATTCATACTGACTAGGGAAATCTGACTAGGGCACTGGGGGTTTATCATGATAAATTTAGCATGATTGTATAGGAAATTATCAATATGTGTTTGTACATATGTAAATATTTGTATGTAAATATTTTGTAAATAAGAGTTAGTTTTGTATTTAAATAAAGGACCTCTACACTTTTCAGTAAGTGCCTTGGAGTCTTTTACATAACCTGAGTTACCACCAACTTGGCCAGATGGGTCCTTGGTTTAACATCTCATTAAAAATAACTACAGAAAACTCAGGAGTGCAGCATCCATCTTATACTGCACTGCTGTGTCAGTCATAGAAAATGAACTTGGGAAGGAACTAGAACCCACAGCCAGGAGTTTAAACAAAAAACTCCACTTGCTCCAAGCTTTCCTCACCCTGAAGAATGCAGACATCTGTGCAGTTACTGAGACATGGTTTAAAGCCTCAGTGAGTACCCCGACAGTACAAGCACAGATAAAGTACATTGCATAAACTCTTACCATAATAGTAGATGTCCTTGCCTTTACTATTGCAGTATTCTTAACATATGGGATTCCTTGCCATGGAAGCTCGACGTCCGGCCAGTCTACCAAGTGTTCCTTGCATGGCGTAGGGTATAAAGGTGACCTTCAGGCCTACCATAGTCAGAACTGATTGCTGCAGTAGGAACACCAGTCCAAGGAACCCAAAAAGCAATCTGTGCATCCAGGAAGGCAGAGGACTAGGGGGAAGGAGGGAGGGAGTGAATAATGGACCAGTGAGGGAAGGACATCTACCACTATTGTAAGATTTTACACAACTGTACTATGTCCTTACATTCACTACTGCAGTATTCTTAACATATGGGAGAGTGCCAATGCTCAAGAGGAAACTAGGGAGGGGGAAATAGCAGAACAGTTCCCTAAAAAGCCATGAAGAATGGCACTAGCAAAACCAGCCCTAGCTCTAGAGATACCATCCAACTTGTAGTGCTTGGTAAAGGTATGCACAGAAGTCCAGGTAACTGCGTCAAGAATAGAATAAGTATCTAAGCCCTTGAAAAGAGTACCAGAAGAAGCCACAGCTCTAGTAGAATGAGTCTTGATTGAAGAGGGAAGGATCTTGCTATGAAAAGTGCAACTAAAAGAAATAGCCTTAGAAATCCAAGAATAAATAGTTTGCTTGGATACAGCAAGTCCCAAAGATTTAGGATGAAAAGAAACAAATAACTGATCAGATTTTCTAATAGCCTTAGTCTTATCCAAATAAACCTTGAGTTGCCTATGCACATCCAAAGTATGCACCGCCCTTTCACTGTTAGTTTGCAGAGAGAGGAAAAAGTAGGCAGATGAATAGACTGATTAAGTGAAAGCTCATTAACCACCTTAGGCATAAAAGAAGGGTTAGTGCACAAGGACACTCTGTCCTTATGAAATATCAAAAAAGGAGGACAAGTCATAAGGGCCTGTAACTCAGACATCTGTTTGGCAGAAGTAAGAGCTTACAAAAGAACAGTCTTCCAGGAACAAGCTTACAAGGAATCTGAAGCAGCAGGCTCAAAAGGAGCCTGAGTCAGCTTCTCCAAAATAAAATTAAGATCCCAGGAAGGAAAAACAGGCTCCCTGGGAGGTCTAATATTAATGACACCTTTAAGAAATTGTTTCACCTCAAATCTAGAAGCTAAAGGAGGAGAAAAAGGCAGGCAAGTAGAGATAGCAGAGAAGTGGGCCTTAATAGATGAATAGGCCAACCAGCATTGAGCAACTCACACAAGTAAGAAAGAACCAAAAGAAGGGAGGGAGGGTAGCCTAATGGTTAAGGTGTTTGCCTTACAAACACAAGGTGCAGGGTTTGAGTCTCACAAGAGATAACTGGCTAGGCTTAAAATGGCTTGCAAGAGCAGTTAGCTTAGTACTAACCTATGAACCTATGAATCTATGAGCATCCACAGGAAATGGATCCAGGTTACGAGACAGAAACCAAATAGAAAACCACTTCCATCTGGATAAGTAGGATTTCCTAGTAGTAGGTTTCCTGGCCTCCTTTAGGACTTGCAGCGCATCCTCAGAAAAAAAAGGTGTCTGTGAGGAATCAACATCATATCACCCACAGTGTCAGTTGAAGTGTGGAGAGGTGGGGATGGATAAAAAACCCTTTGACTTGTGAGAGTAGATCCACCCTGTAAGGTAACCTATGATGATCATCCCTGGCTAAATGCAGAAGAAGAGGCAATCAGTGCTGTTGTGACAAAAATGGAGTCAACAACAAGATTTTGGGAGCATCCTATTGAATTTTGAACAGGAGTTTTGGGATGAGAGAAAGGGGAGGGAATGCATAAAGAAACACCCCCTTCCAAGAATATGAGAAGACATCCACCTTTCACACCAGAGGACCTGGGACTCTGGCACAAAACAGAAGAAGTTGTCTGTTTAGAGGGGAGGCAAAAAGATCCACTTGTGGAGTACCCCACTGATGGATAATGTCCAGAAACACATCTCTGTGAAGCATCCATTCATGGGACTGAGTTAAAGACCTGCTCAGAATGTCTGCAACAATGTTATGACCAGAAGGGATATAAACTGCCTGAACAGTCACTTGATACTTGACAATAAGATCTCATACCAAAAGTGCCAGCCAGCAAAGAACATAAGATATCGTTCTTCCCTGTTAGTCAATATACCACATCACTGCGTTTTTGTCTGCGAACACCTTCAGAGGCCCTGGAGAGAAAAGAGGAAACAATGCCTGAAGAGCCAGCAGAAGAACTCTCTTCTCTTTGAAACTGATGTGCTCCTTCTGCTAACGAGGCAACTACACCCCTGAACTTTTAGAGAGCCAAATGTCGCCCCCCCCCCATCCCACATCTGAAGGGTCTGTGAACAATACCAGAGATGGAAGAGGGGGATGTAAAGGGATCCCTGGATTCAGAGACAACTGCAGAATTCTCCAGTGAAGTTCCTGTCTGACACAGGGAAGAAGAACTACATTTTATAGCAGATGTGCATGCTGAAGTCATACTGACTTCAGAAACTACTGAAACATTCTCATGTGAAGTTTGGCCAGAGGGAGCATCAGACTGGTGGATTCCATGAAACCCAGAGTTCTCAGAAACTCCCTGGTGGTAATGGAAGCCAGAGGAAAAACAGTGTGAAAGAAAGAAATGAAAGTTAAAGCCTTTGGAGGGGGCAGGGAAGCCAGCATTGGCACCATCTGAATCCTGCAACCCAGAAAAAAATTATACTGAGAAGGAGTCAGAGAAGACATTTTTAATATTTATAGTGAATCCCAGACTCTGAAGAAGGGAAATGGCAAAGTGAAAATTTTGCAAAAGTGTCTCTGAAGAGGACACCTGAAACAACTGGTCATGCAAGTAAGGAAATATTTTGATCCCTTGAAGCCTGCAAAAAGCAGTCACAGGAGCAAGGCATTTGGTGAACACCCTTGGGGCAGTAGAAAGGCCAAAGGGAAAAACAGAGAACTGAAAAAGCCAGGAAGCAACAAAGAAACACAAAACCTTCCTGAAAAGATGCTGGATCAGAATATGGAGATAAGCATCCTTGAGATCCAGAGACATCATGCAGGCCTGAGGGAGCAAGCGAGGAAACAGAATCTTAAAGGACAACATCTGAAATGACAGCACTTTTAGAAAAGTGTTTAGATGATAGAGGTATAGAATTGGTCTCCAAGTGCCCTCTTTCCTGGGCACTACAAACAGTCTGGAGTAGAAACTTTTCCTCATTTGGAACACAGGCATCTCTTGAATAGTACCTTGAGTCAAGAGATTTTGAAGAATGTCTGGGAAAAAGGGAAGTTGTTCCCAAGGAGGCTGAGGAATGCTCATAAAAGGAGGACAGGATTTCCGCACCATGAAGTACCCCTGATGAATGTTCAACAGAACCCAAGAATCCTGAATGATCTGAAGTCAAACAGGAAGAGAAAGAGAAAGACAAAGAGTAAGAGTAAGAGTAATATGGCTGGGAAGAGACAGATAGTCACACAGAACATGGTTTGTCTGGAAAGGAAGGCTTCGGAGTCCCTGAAAACTGAGGAGCCTTTGCAGGAGTCCATTTGCCACTCTTTTAACTTTTAGTAGAAGGGTGGGAGGGATTGCCTGCAAACCAAGGCAGGCTTAGTGGGGTAGTTTCTCTGAAATTTAGGCACAGAAGAAACAAACACATGTTTAAGCTCCTGTAAGGCCTTACTCTTATCCTGAATGGACTTAAACAAACCAGCAGCAGCTTCTCCAAGCAAAAGCTTAGAATCCAGAGGAGCATCCATCAACTTACCATTAAAATCATCAGGTAGAGATTGAAGCTTAAGCCAAGAATACCTCCTCATCACTGAACCCAAAACAGCAACCCTAGAAGAGGCATCTGCCACATCATAGCTATGTTTAATAGAATGATGAACTACTTGACAGGAAGTCCCTAGCAAGGAATGAAAACAATTTTTACCCTCAGAGCCTGGAAAATCAGAAATACGTTGACAGGCCTGAGAAAAAAGAGCCAACACATACTTAGACATATGGGTCTGATAATTAATAGCCCTAAAAGCTAGGGTAGCAGAAGTATAAACCATCTTACCCAGCCTTTCCATAGCTCTGCTGTACTTGACAGAAGGCAATAATTTAGGCAAAGGAAGCAATTGAGAAGACTTATCAGAGGCTACAGACATCATAGAGGGGTCAGCAGCAGGACATTTATATAAAAAAGAACAATCCTCAGGCACCCTATAAAACCTGTCAGGTTTCTAGGGAGCCAGGGCAGAGAATCAGGTACATGACAGACAGTTGATAAATAATCCACCCAAACAGGAGGTACAGCAGCAGGCTTAGGAGATTCCAATTGCAGCAACTCATAGTACCTCTTATGGATATCAGAGACCTGAGCACAATCCATTTAAAAATATTCATCATCCTGGAGAGTGTGTCCCCAAAGGAAATTTCCTCAAAAGGAACATCAGGACTAATAGATTCTTCCTCCTCTGACCCATAGTCCAAAGGAGAAGAAATTTTAGTAGAATAAGTTAGGGATTCATCATTAGAATCCGACTCATCCTTAGAAGAATCCTGCTAACTAGGCCTTTTAAAGGGAGTAGAGGACCAAGGAGAAGCAGGAACTGAAACTCCTTGAGGAGGCCTTAAAGACATCAAAGCAGTAAATAGCCCTGAGTAAAGGCCTGCCAGTCTCTTTGTGGATCGGTCGGAGCAGAAGAAACATGTTTAAGCTTTTGTTTCTTTTTTAAGGGAATGTCCCCTCCAAAAAACTGAGAATACTCCGACCCAGAAAGACAGTCGAGAGCAGTAGTAGGAACTTCTTCCCCAACTAAAAACTGAGGAAGTCTCCTGGGCCCCTCAGAAAAAAATCAACCGTGGTTCACCCTGAATGATGGATGCTTGTGCAAAGCCTCTTCAGACTGCTGCCAGCCAGATCCTCATTGGTGTCCAACATGATTACAGTAGAGAAATACGACAACATAGCTGGGTAAGCTTCTGGGTTTGTAATGACCTCAGGAGAAACAGCTGGCAGAGGCTGGACAGCAGAAGATTTCGGTTGTACCTTTTTTTTCTTCTTCTTTTCTAATGGCTGACCATTGGGACGGGAGATTCTTTCCATTGTATCTTTAGTGAGAAGCTTAAGACACTCATTCTCAAGATACAAGGAAAGGGTAGAAAGTCAACTACAAAGGGTTTTTGGGAGGAATGCCTGACAAACAGAAGAAGACGTATGGTCACGAGAAGCTCCTAGACAAAAAGACACTTATTGTGGTGGTCTTTATGTCTCCCACACTGGCATTTACTCTTCCTGGATATCATTAAACTCTAGCAGCACAAAATAAGACAAGAAAAATCAAAAGCCCCAACAGGGCACTTATCTGCAACCACAAAGAAGTCAGCAAACAGGCGTATGTAGTCACTGGATAACGAAAATACATTCAACTGGCATAAAATGGATGCAGATAAACAGAATGATGGCAAAAACATATGTTTGGACTGGTGGCAAAGAAATTCTGACTATGGTCGGCCTGAATGTCACCTTTATGCCCTATGCTATGCAAGGAGCATTTGGATGATTTTCAACGTACCTTTAAAGCAACAGGAGTCTTTGCTAGACTGGCTAGATGTCTGGCTTCCATGATAAAGAACCCCATATGTTAAGACTACTGCAGCAGTGAATGTAAGGACATAGTCCCATACCACATCCTAGCAAGCTATAGGTCATTCTCTATATCCCAAGAATCCCATAGCACAAACACAAACCTACTGAAGACACTCACCATTCAACCAAATACCATACTCATGTGGTACATTAATTACCCCTCAGTAGACAAGGAATCCTACATGAACCCAAATTTTCAGGCACTAACATTCCTGGACTTTGTAAATACAAACACCCTAGATCAGATACTGCACACGGCAACTAGAGGTACAAACATATTGGACCTGGTACTTACAAATATGGGAGAACACTGCACCCCACCAAGTGTTATGTTCTGTCTGTTAAGGTCAGATCATGAAGCAATCTTCATTGAAATAGAAATCAATTTTGCAACCGCAGCAGAACCTGTAACAGTTAGGAACTATTCCAAGGCAAACTACCTTTTATTAAGCAATAACCTCTAAAAATTCCAAACCTGTCTCAAACCCAGATAACGCAGCAGCCTGTGTGGAATTGTTCACACGAACTCTGTACAACCATGTCAATGGTAGCATGAAGGCTGCTGTACCTACCAGAAGTAAACTCAAAACAAACTCTAAAAACAAACCACCCTGTTGGAATCCAAAATTAAACAAGTTGTACAATAACAGAAAAAAGTTATAGCTAAAACTAGGAATAGTAACATCAAAAAGCATAAAAAATCTCTCATTAATCTATGCAGACAACTAAGAAGGCTAGTTAAATATTGAAATATAATATATCATGGACACTGGAATCACTATTCAAGCATACCGACTAAACAGGCCTTGTACCTCATGAATGGAGGACTACAACAATCAACTCTTTACAAGGGCAGACCGTCAACAGATCTCAGGAACTACAGACCCATTAGTCATAGGTTCATACTAGGCTATCTGCCCTGGGGCAATTATAAGCCTAGCCCGATTCTGTATGGCTTACGCTACCCCTTGATTTGAGTATACTGTGCCCTTTTTAAGGTTTAGTTTACTGTGCCTCTGTCTAATAGTGACACGGGAGTAATCCCTGGGACAAACCTACGATCCCCCATCCACTTATCGAGATTCTTCTTGAAGAGATTCAGTGAGGTGCTCTGCCTCACATGAACTGGAATTCTATTCCAGAGCGAAGGGAGCCTCTGGGTTATGAACCTGTCCCTCCAGCAAGTTCTATTTATTTCTGTGCTGAGGTTCAAGTCCCTCGAGCGTGTGGCTCTAAGGGATTTAGATTTACTGAGGTGGAGCATGTCCATTAATTCTGGATTTGACATAGCTTTGTATGTCAGGCATAGATCGCCTCGAAGTAGGCGGTATGCAACTGAGTAGAGCTGGAGTTTTTTTAACTGTGCAGCATATGGCATCTATTTGAGACCCTTGATCCTCTTGATGAGATACTTTTGGGGTCTTTCTAATTGCTGTAGGTGTCGGGTAAGGTACATCCCAAAAGGGGCATTGTATTCTATGATGGGCCTGATGAGGGATGAATAAAGGGGCACGATTACCTCTCTTGATCTAGATGTGAAACCCTTCGTGATGAGGTGGGCTATGTAGAAGGTCTTTCTAACCACTTTGGCAATGTGGTTTTCAAAGGAGAGATTGCTATCAACTTGGGTCCCCAGGTCCCTAATAACTTTCTCTGTACTTAATGGGTTTCTGCCTATGTGGTAATTTGTGGGCACATTGTTTTTGCCAAAGGGTATGACTATACATTTTTTGGCATTTAGCTTTAAACCATGGCGCTGGCACCAGTTATCTGTCTCTGTGAGACCTTTTTGAAGGATGTTTGTGTCAGCTGGAGAGTTGATTATGGTGCCCAGTTTGCAGTCGTCTGCGAACTTGGTGAGCCATAGTCCTCCCACGTTTGCCTGTACCTCGGAAAAGTATATACCGAACAAGAGTGGTCCCAGGACAGAACCCTGTGGGATGCCACTTGTGACCTGTTTCGAGTCTGACATGGCTCCAGCAACTCTCATTCTGTGGGTTCTGTCTTTGAGCCAGTTTGCGACCCATCTCGTGACATAGGGGTTTATATTTAAGCTGGATAGCTTATCTATGATGCCCGAGTGGGGTATTGTGTCAAATGCCTTTGCAAGGTCCAGATAGGCTGTGTGGACTACCTTCCCTTCATCTATGGCTTTGGTAACTGTTTCAAAGAAGTCAACCAGGTTCAAAAGGCAGGATCTGCCCTTGACAAAGCCGAACTGGGTAGGATCTAGTGTCTGTAGGTCCCCAATGTCTTTGTTTATGAGCTCCATGATGATCCTCTCCATAGCCTTGCAGACTAAGCTAGTCAGGCTTATGGGGCGATAGTTTCCAGGGTCCGTAGAGGCTCCACCTTTGTGGAGTGGGACCACTGTTGCTGTACACCATTCTGTGGGTACATATCCTGTAGTGAGGCTGAGATTGTATAGCTGTTTTATTTGAGGGATTAGTTCCTCTTGTAGTTCATGTAGGACGCAACCTGGGACGCCATCTGGTCCCATGGAAGCAGTGTTTTTTGCTTTGGAGAGGGCAGCCTTCACCTGAGCATCTGAGATGTTTGGGAGGCAACCCTCTGCCGGGATAGATACTTGCTCTTTTGGGGGGGAGGGGGTGGAGAAGTTTGCACTGAACCTGTCTGCTAGGATATTGGCGATGTCTGTGGGTTCAGTGTATTTTTTGTCGTTTAGAATCAACTCAGAACAAGTCTGGGAGTTGCATCCCAGGTTTCTAACATAACTGAAAAAAGCCTTATGATTGTCTTTGGTGTCCTGTGCAATTTTACTCTTGAAGCTGGCCTTGGAGGATTTTATGAGGGATCGTAATTTTTTGCTAGTACTGATCGGAGATGCCTTCCCTATTAGGGATTTTGCTCTATCATGTAGTAGCTTCCTCCTTCTGTTGTACAGTTTATTTATGGCAGGGGTCCACCAGACTGGACGCCTGCCTTTGGATGATTGGGTCTTGGTTTTGTTTGGGATAGCATGATCCATGCATTCCTGGAGATGTCCGTAGAATGCATTTATATAGGATTCTGCAGTTTGGGCTGTAGTTTCCACTGGCCCTGGGGCCTTGAAAGATTCCACTTCGGTTTTGAGAAGTGAGAAGTTCGCTCTTGAGAAGTTTTTCACTGTGGTTTTCTGGGCTGGGGGTGGGGTCGGGATGTGGGCATCCAGTGAAATTAATTTATGGTCTGATCTTACCAATGAGGGATATACTTCTGGTGTGGAGCATAGAGTCCCCATGTTGGTAATGATCAGGTCTAGTATGTTGTCCCCTCTTGTGGGAGTGGTGACTAGTTGTTCCATAGCATTTGAGTTTATAATTTCTAGGAATCTTTGGGCTAAGGTGCTGGGGCTTGAGTAGTGCTTCCAGTCAATGTTTGGGTAGTTGAAGTCACCCAATATAATGGTGTTCGGAGAGATCTTAATGTTCTCCAATGTTTTCAGGAAAGCGAATGGGATTCCTGACTTTGAGAGGGTGGTCTGTAGGATGCAATAAGCTGCAACGCAGTCTTGCACACTGTTAGTTGCACATGGATGGTCTCCGATGCCCGTGCAATGCCACTAACCTGGAGGTGTGGATATCCTTGATAAATATGGAAACTCCCCCTCCTTTTGTGGTTCAGTCCGGGTTTTGGGGCCGAAAAGCATGATATGAGGTATAGCCTGGTAGTGCTGGGATGCTCTCTGGAGCCTTGAACCAGGTTTCTGTCACTGCACAGATATCGATGTTCTCCATACTGAGAAGAGCTTCGAGTGCGTGCATCTTGAGGTTAAGACTTCTGGCGTTTAGCAGCATTACCCTTAGTTTCTTTTTCCTTGTGCTGTCTATGGGGGTGGGTTTGACTTTTGAGCCTTGCCTAAAAAAGGCACTATGGGGGTGGCAAGAGCCTTTGCCAATATCCGAAAGCCCAGTGGTGACAGGTGCAAGCCATCCCTAGCGAAGCAACGTGGCTTGTCGAGCATGTCATCCCAGGCTGACAGACACTGGATCCCCTTTGAATGACACCAAAATTTTAGCCAGTTGTTAAAATCGATCATTTTGTCTTTTTGTCTGACTACTCTCATATACAAAACCATGAAAACAATTATCATTATCATGGAAATGATTAACAATGACATAAGAAACCAAAAAGAAAAAAAAAATGCATTTTTTTTAGTTCTCTGTTAGCAGGACGTCTTAAATGTCTGAGGCTTTGTAAATTCAGCCAAACCTGGAATTGTCTTTTTCAGTACAGATGAAATGTTTCTGTGCAGGAGAGATGCACCTTTCATAAGTACTGTCATTTTTCAGAATCAAATGAGTTTGACCATGCAAGCAGAAAATAGCTACTTTTCCATTATTAATTTATATAACATATGCATGGATAATCAATTTGAATATGTTGGTTATATAGAAAAGGTAGCCAGGTGTTCCCATGATACACTAACTCCATCAGTCAAAGCAGATAGATTATAGCATGACAGGCAAGAAAATAAGC
This sequence comes from Protopterus annectens, assembly GCF_019279795.1. Taxonomy (NCBI): domain Eukaryota; kingdom Metazoa; phylum Chordata; order Ceratodontiformes; family Protopteridae; genus Protopterus; species Protopterus annectens. The sequence continues at coordinate 304,183,574 of NC_056726.1, forward strand.
AGTCCAAATGTGGCACTGATTGCAGTTATATGGATTAACTGACCTACTCAGCAATTCATGCTGTTGTAAGAATAACTTCCTAATAAGACATGGTATGTTTTTTGGGGTTCAAGTTTAAGCACCTCAGAGATACTTATTTCTAATTGCGAGCAGTTTCAAACAAAATTAACAAGGCTCTTCATATAACGAATCCTGTATATTTCCATGATGCTTCTACTATGGCAAATATTGCAAGACCTGTTGAATTGTCATATTTACTATAAATGGGCCAACGGTGCTATATATATCAATGTTGCTATATATGTAGAAGCTTAACTGCAGTAGGTTCACTAGAATGGAAAGGCTCATAGTTTCCACCATTAATGGTAAGTTGACTTCTGGGCTGGGTAGTAGATAAGCAGCCACCAGCCATTCATCTTAATGAAATGAAATATATATCCCACAGTTCTCATCTTAATCCCACCATACAGCTCCATGACACAACACTAATCACAAGACACATAACTTTCCTAAACAGTGTGCCACCTCAACCAAAGCCCCTAAAGCAAAACAGCATGCCCAACACACTAGTCATAGGTGACTCAATAGTGAGGCACACTGATGTCCCACTCAATAGGTTGAATAAGGAGAAAGTAACAGTCAGCTGCCTGACAGGTGCCAGGATCTACCACATAATGGATGCACACAGGTCCCTCAACAACAAGTACAAATATAACTTTGTCATTGTACATGTGGGTGTGAATAACCTGAGACGTACCTCCCTGGACTACATGAAAAGAGACATGGAGGAGCTCTCGGATTATGCAGCCCAGGCAGGTATGATCCTAGCCCTGAGCAGCATCCTACCATAATGCAGAATGATACTACAATACAAGCAGAAAATGATCGATTTCAGCAATTGGCTAAGTTTCTGGAGTCATTCTAAGGGGATCCAGTATCTGTCTGCCTGGGATGACATGATTAGCAGACCTCGATGCTTTGCCAGATATTGCCTGCATCTGTCATCCCTGGGCTTCCAGATACTGGCCAAGGCTCTTGCCACCCCTATAATGCCTTTTTTAGGTGGTGTTCCAAAGACCAAATTACCACCATAACAGCTACAGACAAATGCAATCTGAGGGTCATGCTGCTCAGTGCTAGAAGTCTAAATCTGAAAATGCACTCGCTCAAAGCACTCCTTAAAATGATGAACATCGGCATTTGTGCTGTAACAGAGACCTGGTTCAAGGCAGCAGAAAGCAGCCCTGCACTACCAGGCTATAACTCATTCCACACCTTTCTGCCCCAGAACTTGGACTGAAGCTCCAAAGGCGGTGGTGTTTCCATTTTCATAAAGGATGCGCACACCTCCAGACTGGTAGCTGGACATAATGCATCAGAGGTACTTCAGGTGCAGCTAACATTGGGTAAGACAGCGATTCAGGTCGTAGCCTGCTATAGTTACCCAACAATGTCCCAAGACTCACACTCCACGTTCCTAAGCACATTGGAGAATATAAGGGTCCAACCTAACACCCTCATACTGGGTGACTTCAACTACCCCTACATTAACTGGGAAAACTACTCGTGTACCAATACACTTGCCCAACGTTTCCTGGAATTCATTAATTCATATGCCCTGGACCAGCTCATTCTTACCCCCACTAGAGGTAGCAATATCCTTGACCTGGTCATTACTAACATGGGCAAGCGTTGCTCTACACCAATAGTTAACTCCTACCTGGTTAGATCTGACTACAAACTAATCACCCTGGAAATCCACACCTCAACAAAGGTAACCACCATGAAAAACTTTTCCAAAGCTAGCTTTGGGCTCGTAAAAACAGAGGTGGCTAACTTCATGGCACCCATGCAAATGGAGAATAGTTGAATGACTGCCGAATCATACACCAATGCACTGTACAAACACATACACAAATGCATGGATCTTGCCATACCCATAGAACTAAGACGCTCTCCTCCAAAAAAAGGAAGCCAATCTGGTGGTCCCCTGCTATAAACAAACCCTACAACAGAAGGAGGAAACTGATGCGGAATAAGGTGAAGTCCCAACACTGGAAAATCTCCCTTATCAGCCTCAACAAAAAGTTGAGATCCCTCATCAAATCCTTTAAAGCTAGCTATGAAAACAGAATTGCAGCAGATAGTAAAGACAACCACAAGGCCTTCTATAGTTATGTAAAGAATCTCCATGGCAATACCCAGATTTGCTCTGAGCTACTGCACAATGGTACCATCTATACTGAGCCAAAAGATATTGCCAATATACTGGCTGACAGATTCAGTGCCAACTTTACTGCCCCCCCCCCCCAAAGGACCAATCACAATACCAGTAGATTGTCAGTCACCCACTATTACTGCTGCACAGGTTAAAACAGCACTGTCCAAGGCCAAGAATACAGCTTCCATGGGACCTGACAATATCCCTGGCTGTGTTCTGCATGAACTACAGAGTGAACTGGCACCTTACCTGTGTGTCCTGTTCAATTACAGCCTCACCTCAGGCTTTGTCCCTACTGAATGGCACACTGCTACAGTCATCCCACTCCACAAAGGAGGAGCGACTACAGACCCTGGGAACTATCGCCCCATTAGCCTGATGAGTCTGATATGCAAAGCTATGGAATGCATCATCATGGACCTAATAAACAAGGATATAGGGAATCTCCAAACTCTGGATCCCACACAGTTTGGTTTTGTGAAGGGTAGATCATGACTGCTCAACCTGGTCGACTTCTTTGAGTCAGTCACCAGAGCTGTGAATGAAGGCAAGATGGTTCAAACAGCCTACCTTGATCTGGCCAAGGCATTTGATACCATTCCCCATTCAGGAATCATAGAAAAACTCACTAAGCTAGGCATCAACCCCTATATTACTAGGTGGGTTGCAAATTGGCTCACAAATAGAATATTAATTAATAGAATATTACAAATAGTGTGAATGCAGCGGACTCCAAGTCAGACTGCCGACCAGTCATGAGTAGAGTCCCACAGGGTTCAGTTCTGTGTCCTCTCCTGTTTGGTATCTACTTCTCTGAAATCCAGCCCAACACAAAGGGTCTCTGGTGGAGAGGTTGGGTGCCGGGCTGGTAACTCGACACTGTAAAACTCCACTGCCAATCATGAGCAGACAGGTGATCCGCTGTGGTGACCCCTAAAAGCCAAAAGAAGAAGAAGATTAACTCCCCAGGTGATGCTGACATCCTACAGAAAGACCTCACTGAGACCAACTACTGGTGTCAGAACCATGGATTTAAGCTCAATGCCAAAAAAATGTGTCATCATCCCCTTTGGGAAAACCCAGTTCCCATGAATTACCACATTGATGGTAGTCCACTAAACACAGAAGGTGTTATAAGAGATCTGGGAACACAGGTTGACAGCAGCCTCTCTTTTGACTACCACATTGCCACTATGGTCAGAAAGTCCTTCTATTTGTCACATCTCATTACTAAGGGTTTTGCATCCAGGAAGAAAGAGGTCATTTTCTCCCTCTGCTCTTCCCTCATTAGGCCAATCATTGAGTACAATGCCCCATTTAACATGTACCTCACTAGACACCTGTAACAACTGGAGAGGTCACAAAAGTACCTCACAAAGAGGATCCTAGGCCTTAAACACTTGACCTATATGGACAGACTCAAAACACTCCAACTATTCTCTGTTTCATATCGCCTACTTAGAGGCAAGCTCTGTTTGACATACAAAGCCATGTCTGACCCATCTCTGTTAGAAATGCTCCATCTAAAGAAATCCCAATCCCTTTGCATCAAACACTCTAGTGACGTCAGCCTCATTACCACAATCAACAGAACATGCTGGAGGGACAGGTTCATAACCCAGAGACTGCCCTTGCTATGGAACACACTTCCCATACATGTCAAACAGAGCACCTCACTGGCCCTCTTCAAGAGAAACCTTGATGAGTGGATGGGAAATAGAAAATTCACCCCTGGGATCACTCCAGTGGCTCTACTTGACAGGCACTGGGAACTAAGGTTGGGTGGCACCATGTCAGGGTAATCCTATGTGCTAGGTTTGTAAAGGCTCCAGGGCCATTAGCCTAGTACACACCTATGAACCTATGATCGTCCATCTCAGTCAACATTCATGTGTTACCATGGGGGCAACAAAGGTGTTAGTCAATCTACAGACAGGAGAAATACCCCAACCTCATTTAATCACATATCATTGGGTTTACATGGCTGGTTATTAACAAATTACTAAGCAGTATAGGTTCATTGGAGGTTACTATCAACCCAAATGTCATTTCAAGCCTAGCTGTTTCATCCCACTGTAGTACCATGGATAGTCTAGTCAATACCTAGGATTGTATTTAGTAATGACTCCCCATGTCCAGGAGGGTTATGGGCACTATCCCCGATAAGAATTTATGGTGCCTCATCCATTCGTCCAGGTTCCTTTTTAACAGTGTCATAATGGTGTTCTGCTTCACATGAATTGGCAGTCCATTTAAAAAAATGCAGCAGTTGCTACAAGACAAATCTGTCCCTCTAGCATATCCTATTCAAGTTGCAGGCCATATTTAGGTCCCTGGAATGGGTAGCTCTAGTCCCGTTTGATTTATGGATGTGCAGCAAATTAATTAGGTTTGGGTCAAAGATTGCTCTGTAAGCTAGGCATAAGTCTCCCCTAAGAAGTCTATATGATATTGAGTATAGTGACAGGGACTCTAGCTGGTCTGTGTAAGGCATGTGCTGGAGTTCCTTGATCTTCTTAGTTAGAAACTTTTGAGGTCTCTCCAATTGATGCAGGCGCTTTGCAGGGTACATAGGTTTATAGGTTGGTACTAGGCTATTGGCCCTAGGGCCTATACAAGCCTAGCCATAACAATTCACAGGATATTTCTTCCCACGATATTTACTTCCCTGGACCACCTGTCTAGCAGGGCGACTGATGTGATCCCTGGGGTGAATTTTCTTTCTCCCATCCAATCATCAAGGTTCCTTTTGAAGAGAGCCAAGGAGGTGCTCTGCCTGACATGTATGGGCAGTCTATTCCAGAGTCGGTGGAGTCTTTGGGTCAGGAACCTATCCCTCCAGCATGTTTTGTTCATTGTGATGACAAGGTTTAGATCCCTGGAGCATGTGGCTCTGAGGGATTGGGATTTCTTAAAGTGGAGCATGTCCAACAGCTCAGGGTTTGACATGGCCTTGTATGTTAAGCAGAGATCGCCTCTGAGTAGACGATATGCCACAGAGTATAGCTGGAGTTTTTTTAGATGGTCAGCATAGGGCATCTGCTTTAGGCCTGTGATTCTTTTAGTGAGGTATTTCATGCTGAAAGGGGAGGTGTATGCAGTTATGGTTCTGATTAGTGACAAGTATAGAGGATTTATAACCTCCTTTGCTCTAGAGGTTATGCCTAAGTAGAATGCGCTCTTTATTACAGTAGACACATAGTGGTCAAAATCAGGGTTGCAGTCTAATTGTGATCCAAGTTCTCTTACCACTTCATAGGTACATAAGGTATTCCTGTTAATTTGATAGTGCAAAGGGACATTGTTTTTACTGAAGGGAATGAGGATACATTTCTTTGTCTTTAGTTTGAGACTGTGACTAAGACATCAGTAGTTGGTCGGCGTAAGACCCTTTTGAAGTACACTGGCATCATTTGGGAATTCAATAATTGCAATCAGTTTGCAGTCATCCACATCCCTGGTCAGCCACAGCCTCTTAGTTTTGACCTGAACCTCTGAGAAGTATATACCAAACAGTAGGGGGCCCAGCACTGATCCTGTGACACCCTGCTGGTGACAGGTCTGCTGGTTGATGTGGAGTCACCCACTTTGATAATATGTGACTGGTTTGTGAACCAGCTGGCAACATATCCTACAACAAAGGGGTTTACATTCAGTTTGCTAAGTTTATCAGTAATGTCTGAGTGTGGGATTGTGTCAAAGGCCTTTGCCAAGTCGAGGTATGCTGTGTGCCCAGATTTGCCCTCATCAATGGACCGGCTCCGATTTTCAGAGAAATCCATCAGGTTTAAAAGGCAGGATCTGCCTTGGTCAAGTTGAATTGGGTTGGCTCCAGGGTTTGGAGGTTACCTATGTCTTTATTTATGTGGTCCATAATGAAATGTTCCATGGCTTTACAGATGAGGCTGGTCAGGCTTATGGGTCTATAATACCCTGGGTCTGTTGCTAAGCCACCTTTGTGGAGGGGAAGATTGGCTGCTGTTCTCCATTTTGCAGGAACAAAGCCTGCGGTTAGGCTGTGATTGAAAAGGGTACTTAATGGTGAAGCTAATTCACATTTTAGATGGTTTAGAAGATAGCCTGGGATGCTGTCTGGTCCAATTGATGTTGTGTTTTTTCCTTAGACAAGGCTTTAATGACCTGTTCTTCGGATATGTAGGGTGGGGGAAGTTGGGGGCAAGGTTTGTGATAACTTGGGAAGGGATAAGGGATTGAAATTTTCACCAAATCTGTCCACTAGCAGATTTGCTATCTCCGTGGGATCAGTGTGTATGATACCGTTAGTCACTGGTTCGGCACATGCTTGGGTCCTACCTTTTAGGCTATGTATGTAGCTGTAAAAAGCCTTATGGTTATCATTGGCTGTGATTTCTAAGTTTTTCTCAAAGTTACCCTCAGAAGATTTGATGTGCTATATGTTTTGCCTGTTGAGGTTGAGGAGGATGCTTTTCCATTGTTGGGGCCTCGCCTTAGTTTTCTTAGACAGTAACTTTTTTTAATTTGTTGTAAAGTTTGTTCTGGATGTCCACCAGGGTGGCTTTTTCTTTACTTGGGGCTCTGACTTTGCTTGTCTCTGGAGCAGCCAAGTCTATACACTTATATGAGTGATTGTACAGGGCTTTACTGTAAGCTTTGGTGTAGTTACCACTTCCAGCGGGGGTGGAGCCTGGAATGCATTTATACCTTCCTCTAGGAGGGTATAGTTTGCTTTGGTGAAGTTTTTTAGTCTAACTTCCCCCTTTGTCAGTTTTGGTTTTAGTACCAGTTTGAAGATGACTGATTTGTGATTAGATTCAACTAATGAGGTCCGACAGTTGAGGTGGTGCATCTGTTTGTCATGTTAGTGAGGATCAGATCTATTATGTTTGTTCCTCTTGTTGGGGTTTAAACAATTTGTTTCAGGGTACTTGAGTTAACAAAGCCAAGGAAATTTTGCGCTAGTGAGTTAGGGCTAGAGTAGGTTTCCCATTTGATGGTGGGATAATGGAAATTCCCCAAGACCAGAGTGTTTGGCAATATTTGGATTGACTCCATTTTGGTCAAGTAGGCCTTGTACACATCATGATTCATGGCGGGAGATCTATAACTAGCTATGACTTGAATGGATATCTTACCCACAGCAATCTGAACTTGCAGTAACTCCATGGAGTTGTCCAGTCTAACTAGTAGGGAAGTAAATTTATCACTAATATAGATAGAAACACATCCTACTTTGGTTCTCACACATTCATTGTGTGGTCTGTAAGTGTGGAAGGCACTGTAGCCTTGTAAGGCTGGGGTACTCTCTGAGGCCTTGAACCAGGTTTCTATGACTACACAGATGTCTACATCCTCCAGTGATAGAAATGCTTCTATGGTGTGCAGTTTTTGGTTTAAGCTCCTAGCATTTAGCAGCATAACCTTTATTTTGTTATAGATGGCAATTTTCAAATCACCAATTTTGTTTTTGAGAACTTGCCTAAAAGGCACTATGGGGGAGGCAAGAGCCTTTGCCAGCAGCTGAAAACCTAGTGGTGCCAGGTGCATACCATCTCTGACAAAACAGTGAGGTTTGTTGATCATGTCATCCCAGGCTGAAAGAAACTAGATCCCCTTTGAATGACACCAAAAACTAAGCCAATTACTGAAATTGATCATTTTATGTTTATACTGTGGCATCATTCTAGGTGAGGGTAATATGCTGCTCAAGGTTAGGGACATACCTGCCTGGGACACATACTCAGAGAGCTCAGTCATGTCTTTCTTCATATAGTCCATTGAGGTACGTCTCAGGTCATTCAATCCACTATGAGCTATGACAGTCATAATGGTACTTGTTGCTGAGAGACCTGAGTGCAAGCGTGATCTGATGAATCTTGGCACTGGACAGGCAGCTGACTGTGACTTTCTTCTTTTGTAACCTGGCGAGTGGGACATTCGTGTTTCTCACTATGGAGTCTCCAATGTCAAGAACATTTGTTTTTTAAGTGTCATGCCTTAAGGGCTTGGCAGGTGAGACACTGGTGTTGCTATGTGTCTTGGGTGCTGTGGGAACTGTGTTAGTTGTAGCAGTCTTTTGTTTTGAAGGTCTATGGTGTTTCAATAAGTTTTTGAGAGAATCTCTGCATATATTGATTTATGTGTTGGATGTGTACTGTGTGTATGAGTAGTGGTAGATGAGATGACAACCTCTTCAACATTACTGTTTTGAGTGTAAGAGAGTAGGGATTCAAGATTCTTGGTGTAGATACATCTCTTGCACTCTGTACTAGAGTGAGTTATTAGTAGAAGATTGTCAGAGTATGTGAGGCAGTTCCTACACTGCCTCAGGAGATCCAAGTCAACAAGGCTGGCAGGAGAAACGAGTGTAGTCCAACTGTCCATAATGCTAGGTTTGAAGAACTGTTGTCACAAAGGGTGTACTTTCAGGACTGATATAGGAGGTGCTCTTTAGATGGATATTTCTGATGGGGATTTTAGTTGGTGGTTTAATATGTAACAGCTTACTAGCAATACTTCTTAGACCAGAAATGTACTAAAGATGAGGACTACACTAATTCACTACAGCAGTATCTAAGGGAAACATTGCCAAATTATCTGTCCAGCTATGAAGTACAATCGTGCATCAGTGTGTGGTGCTGTGTGACATGCAAACAAGCAGAAACCCACTTAAAAACGGGGCTTAAATACCAGAAGCTAAAAACTTTAAGAAACTCAAAAGACCCAATGAGGGCATTTACCCCAAGCCCTAGACCAATCACCCTTCACCAGATAGGTTCCATTCAGTACAGTTCTCTCACAAGGGTGCAGAAGAGCCCCTTACAATCAAAGATGGCTTGGAAAATGTGCTCAGAATACAACAGCCACTACAAACAGATCCAGATGCAGCAAACCTGTATCTGTACTATGCTACAGCTACTAGCTACACTAATTTAGGTAGGAAACACTAAAATATGTTTTAAACATCAGAATTTGTTTTTCTGAGTTAAGATAAAGCAAATAAATATATAACAAGCAAGAAGTGTCTTGGGATAAACTGAAAACAGGGAATCCATTGCCCAGACGTAAATCCAAATCACTTTAATAGGATACAAATTAAATCCAATAAACATATCCCAAAAGATACACGCTTTCATTTCACAATGCAGAAACTTCACCAGGCAATCAAAAACAATTTTGAAAATCCTTTAAAAAGCCTTAAAAAGGTCACATGATTAACCATAGCCAATGAAATCTTACCAAAAATGGAACACCCTGAAGAAAAACAATCCTTAAATTTAAGGCTTTTAGGCATTCCCTTCTTGTAAATTATAATTAATTAATAGATGAATCATATAAAATAATCATATTAATACATAAATGAATCATATAAATAAAATAAATCACCAATGAAATCTATGTTAAATTGATGAAAGTCGGCTAATCACCTTTTAGGTTCTTTAGGTTTCAGCATAGGTACTATGCTGGCGTGTTCATTAAGTCCTGGCCAGCAATATGCATTCCAAAAGATCTACCAATGGATTTCTCTAATTTGCAACTTTATTTTCCACAAATTCCATGGTGGTACGGTGGTAGTGTTGCTACCTCACAGCAAGAGGGTCTCCAGTTCGATTCTCAGCTTGGCTTGGGAGTACCTTCTGTGTGGAGTCTGCATGTCCTCCCCGCAGTTGGGTAACATTCGAAAGACATGCGTGCATAAATGGGTGTGCCTTCACTGAAGGTTGGGCGTCAAGCTGGCACCTCGGAGTTTTGTAAAAAAATCTACTGCCAATCATTAGCGGACCGGAGTTCCGCTGTGGCGACCCCTTACCGGGAAAAAGCCAAAAGACAAACATTTTCCATGCGCCTCTCTTGGGTCCATTTTAACTTGCTGCAGAACTGTGGATTTAAAAGTATGGTAAGGATATTCAGAGTCATGCATGTATAGTGAATTAGTGCTTTGACAATTCTTCATCTCAAATAGAAGCTTGTATATCCATTCATGAAACTTCCTTTCAGTTTTACCAATGTAATAACCTTCACATTGTGGGCAAAAAGCAACATACACAATTGCTTTACTTTCACAATCCACCCTGTAGGACATCCTAAAGCATTTGCCCTTAATAAAAAAGCTATCACCTGTACCTATAGATTTACAGTATGAGCACCTGTCACATTAAAAAAAAAACAAATTAGTCCTTGTGGGGCAGTGTCCATCCTCAAATATATTTTTATGGGTATGTCCCCTACTAAATACTGTGCTTCCCCACTTTATCACTTAGTGTTCTATCGTCCCTTAACAGTACCCAGTTCTTACTCAGTATATCCCGAACTATCCAGGTTGAATGTAATAATGAGGGAAGTGGGAAAAGGGGTATTCACTTCTGCTTCTTGTTTCAAACCAATATAATTCAGCAACATGCCACTGACTACTGGTACAAAATGACCAGAGTTCCTTTTATATGTGACCTTCGGCACCATCTCATCAATTAGTGATTCTGGGTGTACCACATTCCTCCTGGAATTGCTGCTCCAGAATTGTCATTTGGGCAGCACAAACTGGCTGCCCCTTCACCACTGCTTTTTTCTGTAAATATGAATGGGAACTTGAAAAATAAAGTAGGGTATTTGAGTATGTTTCCTTTCTATACATGCAAATCAAATAATGATTATTGCTCCTGTCCTTGACAAGCAAAGTATCCAAATAAGGGAGAGTGATATCACTATAATCGTATATGAAAGATAAAAAGAAAGTTGTGTTGTTAATATAATTGATAAAGCCACCAATCTCAGATTCCTTCCTCTTCCAGATGATAAAAATGTCATCCAAATAATGTTGGTACAGCCTGATGATTCCTTCCTCTTCCAGATGATAAAAATGTCATCCAAATAATGTTGGTACAGCCTGAAGTTAACTTAATAAGAACAATCACTGATGTATCGGCACTCCAATTTCAGCATTACTATGTTGGCAAAGAGGGATCCCACAGGGGACCCCATGGCCGCTCCTTTCTTCTGTAAATAGTACATGCCATCGAACCAGATAACATTGTTTTTGAGGATCATTTCCATTAACTCTTCATACAGGTTGATTTCATCTTGCCACAGACCTTTTTTGTTTGTATTCTACAAACCATGTGACCCCCAGCTCTTGCAGGATCACTGAATATAAGTCTTTCACATAGATAGTAATCAATATATCATTTTTGTGAAACTCCAAGTGGTTGATTTTCTCTAGGAAGTGCCAAGAATCTTTGCATAAATTTTCTTCCCTCAACAAAGATTTTAATTTCATATCTAAAAAAACGTGCTCTGGCACAGGTTACAGAACCCCTACCATCAACAGTTGGACACATCGGGGGGTTCTGTATGTCTTTATCGATTTCTGGGACTCCAAACATGGTCAGGTATTATTTGGTGCCAGGGTATTAATATAAATACATTCATCCAAAGAGATTTTCTTATGAATAAACATGTCCTTAATATAGACATGAATATTCAGATAAGTAACAATGAACTTGTTTAAACCGGAAATTGTATATGCCTGACATTGTAAGATATTATGAATTCTATGTTTATAGTCAGCTATGTCCATTACTATCAACCTCCCTCAGACTGATCAAATCCAATTCCTCCTCTGTTAAATTACAGACCCTGACTTTTCAATTGTAATTAAAATAATTTCTCAAATCAAGTTCACACATCCTTTCATATAATGCCAAAATTGGATGGAATGGTGGGTTGAACATACTAGCCACCTTGCAAGTGCTTAAAACATTGGGCATTTAATTGAGGAGAAGGAAATGGTTATGTTTTCTCAGATACAATTTCAGATAGATGATAGACTTAGTGAAGGCAGCCCCCATGGCCTGAACAAAGGAAAACCCTTTGGAAAACAAGTTGCCATAAATAGATTCCAAGGGAACATTGGAGTAGTTCTACATCTTATAATCACTTTCACTACCCACCAAAATCTTGACATCATTATCACCCACTTGCATTACATTAGTAAGTGTGTTACTATCTTCGACTACTCCTCCAGTTATGATTGTGTCATGTTTGATTGAAGTTCTGCGGCTGGGTTTGTAGGGATGAATTGTGCTGGTTTGTCTGTGGGGGTGTGGCTCCATCTTCCATCCCCCATTGTTTGCTCAAGTGATTCCTGCCCCTGATTCTCTCTGATCTCCATAGTGGGGCTCGCTTAAAGGGGAAAAATTAGAAGCTGCATTATTGTTACTCTCATTCTGATTAATATTAGTCTGTAAGGGATTAGAGATGTTGTTCATGTTGTTTAACAGCCAATTGTTAGTATGGTTGGCAAATTCCCTGGTGCCCCACACTTGCACTTTAGATGGGAGGGACAAGCTTGCTCCTGCACATATGCCAGTGTATCCCTTTTGAGTTTTTTCATTCTCATACTTTGGATGGACTGCAATTTATGTTCAGTGCTAGTGAACACCCGGGCATGTTCAGTTTTGTATTTGTCATTACGGAGATTGCTGATGATAACATTAGCAAAACCAGTGACCTCTGTAGTTAATTTCTTTATGATTTTAATGTTATGCCTGACCAATATTTCCATATATTAACAGCTCATACAGTCAAAGAAGCTTAAAAACTCCTAATTGAGTGGGGAATTATTTTCCATCCCTGTTGGAAAATGCCACATCCTTAACCCCTTTGGTACCTGCTGTACCTTAATGGATTCCAGGTAATAGGTACTTTTCAATTGCAGTTTATTCAACTTCAGCAATCTGTAATCATGTTCATCCAAATGCTCAATGATGTTATTGGCTGGAGGTTGTGGAACATGAGTAAAAGAAAAGTTATTTTTGAAGCCATTCATTGAAAACCAGAGTCTCATCGGCACAGGAGTCCTAAACCAGAAACACTGTTTGAAAATTGCTGTCATTGTAACAGATGTATTATTAAACATCCTTCCAGTAGTTGCTGGTCGAGCTTGTGTTAATATCTCATTCACTTTCCATGTCAACAGCGGGATGAGCAAAGTTAAGTTGCCAGCAGAATTGGTACATTCATCTGCCTCATTTCCTGAGAACAATTATAAAGAAGAAGAAATTCCATCAGTTGCCATAGATCCCTCAAAAACAATACACATGTGACAAAAGATACAAAAGAAAAACCTTGATAAACTGAAACCTGGGAATCCAGGCAACAGACATAAATCCAAATTGCTTTAATAGGATAAAAATCAAATCCAATAAAAATATCCAAAAAAAAAGGCTTTTGCTTTGACAATGCAGAAACTTCATCAGACAATTAAAAACAATTGTGAAAACCTTTATAAAACCCTTAAAAACACTACATGATTAACCATAGCCAATGAATTCCTATCAAAAATGGCACATGCCCAAGAAAAGTGATCCTTAAATTTAAGGCTTTCAGGCATTCTCTTCTTGTAAATTATAATTAATTAATAGATGAATCATATAAAATAATAATATAAATAAAATAAATCATCAATGAAACCTATGTTAAATTGATGAAAGTTTACAAATTACCTCTTTAAGTGCTTTAAGTTTCAGCATAGGTTCTATGCTGACTTGTTCATTAAATCTTGGTCAGCAAAACACATTTCAAAAGATATGCTAATGGATTTTTCTAATTTCCAACCTTATTTTCCATGGGGCCCCTCTTCGGTCCATTTTAACTTGCTCCAGAATTGTGTAACTTGCTCCAGAATTGTGAATTTAAAAGTCTACCCGGGGTATTTAGAGATGTGCTTGTATAGTGCATTAGTGCTTTTACATTTCTTCTTCTCATGTAGATGCTTGTATATGCATTCATGAAACTTCCATTCAGTTTTACCAATGTAATAACCTTCACATTGTTGGCAAAGTACAACCTACATGATCATCTTACTTTCACAATCCACCCTGTGGGACATCAAAAACATTTCCCCTTAATCAAGAATGTATTGCCCATGGCTATATATTTACAGTACGAGCATCTGCCTCATCTGAACAAACCTGGATTAGCCCTTGTGGGGCAGCGTCCACCCTCAAATATATTTTTAAGGGTCTGTCCCCTTCTAAATACTAGAGAGGGTGCTTCACCCAGTTTATCCCTGAGTGTTCTATCTTCCCTCAACAGTACCCAGTTCTTATTCAGTACAGCCCGAATGTTGGAACTATCCAGGCTAAATGTAATAATGAGGGAAGTGGGAGATGGGGTACTCACTTTGTTTCAGATTTTAAGCCATTATAATCCTGCAGCATGCCACTGAGTAGTGGTACAAAATGATCAGAGTTCCTTTTATATGTGACCTCCTGTACCATCTCATCAATTAGTGATTCTGTGTACCCCCTATTGAGAAACATGTTTTTTATTGTACCACATTCTTCCTTGAATTGCTGATCCAAATTTGTCATATTGGCAGCATGAAAGAGCTGCCCCTTCACAACTTTTTTTCTGGAAATATGGATGGGAACTTGAAAAATGAAGTAAGGCACTGGAGTATGTTTCCTTTCTATATATCATAATCAAACAGCAATTATTGTTCCTGTCCTTGGCAAGCAACACATCCAAATAAGGGAGAGTGATATCATTATAACTGTATGTGAAAGATAAAAAGGAAGTTATCATGTTAATACAGTAAGGCCACCAGTCTCAATTCCTTCTTCTTCCAGATGATAAAGATGTCATCCAAACAATGCTGGTAAAGCCTGAAGTCAGCTTGATAACAACAATCAGCGATGTATCAGTGCTCCCATTCCAGCATTACTATGTTGGCAAATAAAGATCCTACAGACAATCCCATGGCCTGTCCTTCCTTCTGTAAATACTATGTGCCATCTAACCAGATACAATTGTTTTTGAGAATCATTTCCATTAGATCTTAATACAGGTTGATTTGATCTTGCCTCAGACCTTTATTACTTAAGTATTCTACAAACCACATGACCCCCATCTCATGCAGGATCAATTTATATAGGTCTTTGACACAGATAATAATCAATATATCATTATTGTCAAACTCCAAGTGGTTAATTTTCTCTAGGAAGTGCTAAGAATCTTTGCATAAATTTTCTTCTTCCTTCAACAAAGATTTGAATTTGATATCCAAAAAATGTGCACTGGCATATGTTATAGAACCCCTACCATCAACAATTGGATGCATCAGGGGTGCTGTATGTTTTTATGGGTTTTTGGGACTCCAGCCATGGTGGGGTGGTTTGGTGCCAGGGTGTTATATAAATATATTTATCCAAAAAGATTTTCTTATCAATAAACATGTACTTAATCTGGAACTGCATATTCCGATAAGCAACACTGAGCTTGTTTAAGATGGGAATTGTATATGCCTGACCTTGTAAAATATTATTAATTCTATGATTATAGTCAGGCATGTCCATTACTATCACCCCTCCTTCTTCATTCGGGGTCATAATATGCACACTTTGACTCCTCAACAGACTAATCAGACTGATGAAATCCAGTTCCTCCTCTGTTAAATTACAGACCCTGACTTTTCAGTTGTAATTAAAATAAATTCTCAAATCAAGCTCACACATCCTTTCATGCAATACCAAAAGTGGATGGAGTGGTGGATTGAATGTACTTGCCATCCTGAAATTGCTTAAAACATTGGGCATTTTGTTGAGGAAAAGGGAAAGGTTAAGTCTTCTCAGATACAACTTCATATTGATGATAGACTCAGTTAAGGCAGCCCCTCTGTCTGGAACAAAGGAAAACCCTTTGGGAAACAAGCTGACACAAATAGAGTCCAAGGGAACACTGGAATAGTTCTAAATACTAAAATCGTCGGCACTAACCACCAAAATCTTGACATCATTATTGCCCGTACACATTACATTAGTAAGTGTGTTATTATCTTCAATTATCTCCTCCTCCAATTCTGATTCTGTTGTGGTTCATTGAAGTGCTGGGGCTGGGTTTATAGGGACGAATTATGTTGGTTTGTCTGTGGGGGCATGGCTCCACTTTCCATCTCCCATTGGTTGTTCAAGTGATTTCTGCCCCTGATCCTCTCCAATCTCTATAGTGGGGCTCGTCTAAAGGGGTAACATCATCATTATCATCAGCCTCTTTTTTCCCATTTTTTCTACATGTGGTCAGGGTATCATGTTAGCTGTCGCCAACTCTCTTTATTCGGTGCCACACTCCTGCCTTCTTCAACACTCATGCCTGACTGTCACAGATCTTCTTTCATACAATCCATCCACCTATTTGCTGGACGACCTCAATTCCTCTTACATTCTTCCTGTTTGTCCCAAATCTTCCTCACCAGATTGTCTTCTGCTTTTCTACACATGTGCCCAAACCACCGTAATCTGTTCTCTTTGTTGTTTTCTGCAATTGGAGTTACTTTGGCTACTAGTCTTATGTCCTCATTTCTTCTTCTGTCCCACAGTGTGCATCCTACTGCCTTTCTCAGGCACTTCATTTCCATCACCTCTAGCTTCTTCAACTGTTTTGCCATTACTGCCCAGGTTTCTGTACCATACAGTAGTACTGGTCAATCCACTGTCTTGTACACCTTACTTTTCAGCTTCTTTCGCATTCTTCTGTCATAGATTACACTTGATACTCTATGCCAGTTGGCTGCAGCCCCTCTGATTATAGCTTTGACCTCTTCATGCAGACTACCCTTCTCCTCAACCACCCCTCCCAGATACTTGAAGTTGTTTGCCTGTTCTACTATCTTCCATTCTCTCTCTATTCTCAACTTCTTCTGATTTCCCCAACTTGGCTGTCGTTACCACCATCTTATCTGTGCTTAGTTTCATCCCATGTGCCTTCAAATTTGCATTCCATTCTCCTATCCTTTTGGTGAAGTTCTAGCTGAGAGTTTGCCTGTACTGCCACATTGTCTGCATATAGCAGCTTTGTTGATCTGTCCCCTCCAACTTGTTTGTTAATGTAGTCCATCACCAGTATGAACAGCAGTGGGCTCAGAGCTGAGGTGAAGACCTTAACCATTAAGCCATCTTGTCAAATGGTAACAGCATAAGCTGCATTATTATTACTCTCATTATAATTAATATTAATGTCTAAGGAATTAGAGATGTTGTTCATATTGTTTAACAGCAAATTGCTAGTATGGCTGTCAAATTTCATGGTGCCCCACAATTGCGCTTTAGATGGGAGTAAATACATTTGCTCCTGTTCGTATGACAGTCTATCCCTTTCTATTTTTTTTTTCATTTTAGTATTTTGGATGGATTGCAATTTGTATTCAATGCCAGTGAACACCCGGGCATATTCAGTTTTATATTTGTCAAAGTGGGAATTGCTGTTGAAAATATTATCCAAACCATTGAAGTCTGTAGTTAATTTTTCCATGGTTTTGGTGTTATGCTTGACAAAGATTTCAGTATATTCACAGCGGATACAGTCAAAGAAGCTTAATAACTCCTGATGGAGGGGGGATTTCCTTCTATCCCCATCAGAAAACACCACATCCTTAACCCCAATGGGAACCATTGCTGTACCTTAATGGATTCCAGTAAATAGGCATTTTCCAATTGCAGGTTCTTCAACTAAAGCAGTTTATAATCCAATTCATCCAAATGCTCAATGATGCTATTGACTGGAAGTTATGCAACATAATTAAAAAAAAAGTTATTTTTGAAGCCATTCATTGAAAACTAGAACATCATTGGCACAGGGGTGATATCTCACCAGATTGTCAGTCTTGTTAATAAATCCTAAACCAGAAACACTGCTTGTTTGAAAATTGCTACCTGCCGTAGTAACAGACGCATTATTAAACATCCTGCTAAGAGTTGCTGATTGAGCTTGTGTTAATATCTCATTCACTTTCCGTGTCAACAGCTGGATGAGCAAAGTTAAGTTGCCAGCAGAATTGGTATATTTATCTGCCTCATTTCCTGAGAACAATTATAAAGAAGAAGAAATTCCATCAGTTGCCATAGATCCCTCAAAAACAATACACATGTGACGAAAGATGCAACAGAAAAACCATGATAAACTGTAACCAAGGAATCCAGGCAACAGATGTAAATTCAAATCGCTTTAATAGGATAAAAATCAAGTCCAATAAAAATATACAAAAAATAATTGCTTTTGCTTTGACAATGCATAAACTTCATCAAACAATTAAAAACAAGTTTGAAAATCCTTAAAAAACTTACATGATTAACCATAGTCAATGAATTCCTACCAAAAATGGCATACCCCTAAGAAAAGCAATCCTTAAATTTAAGGCTTTCAGGCATTCCCTTCTTGTAAATTATAATTAATTAGTAGACAAATCATATAAAATAATCATATAAATAAAATAAATCACCAACAAAATCTATCTAAATTGATGAAAGTCTGCAAATCACCTTTTGAAGTGCTTTAAGTTTCAGCATAGGTAATATGCTGGCTTGTTCATTAAGTCCTGGTCAGCAATATACATTCCAAAAGATATGGCAATGGATTTCTCTATTTTCCATCCTTATTTTAAATGAGGCCCCTCTTGGGTCCATTTTAACTTGCTCCAGAACTGTGAATTTAAATGTCTGCCTGGGGTATTTAGACAAGTGCTTGTATAGCACATTAGTGTTTTACATTTCTTCTTCTAATGTAGATGCTCGTATATCCATTCACAAAACTTCCTTTCAGTTTTACCAATGTAATAACCCCAAAAGTTTTGGCAAAGTGCAAACATACATGATTGCCTTACTTTCACAATCCACTCTGTGGGACATCCTAAAACATTTGCCCTTAATTAAGAATGTATCGTCCGTGACTATATATTTACAGTACGAGCACCTGCCGCATCTGAACAAATCTGGATTAGTCCTCGTGGGGCATTGTCCAGCCTCAAATATATTTTTAAGGGTTTGCTCCCTTCTAAATACTATAGTTTATCTATGACCATTTTATCTTCCCTCAATAGTACCCAGTTCTTGTTCAGTACAGCCCGAATGTTGGAACTTTCCTGGCCGAATGTAATAAGGGGAGAAGTGGGAGATGGGGAACTCACTTTTGCTTCATGTTTTAAGCCACTATAATCCTGTGACATGCCATTGAGTAGTGGTACAAAATGACCAGAGTTCCTTTTATATGTGATCTCCTGCACCATCTCATCAATTAGTGATTCCGGGTACCCACCATTGAGAAACAAGGTTATAATTGTACCACATTCCTTCTTAAATTGCAGATCCAGAGTTGTCATGTGGGCAGCATGAACCAGCTGCCCCTTCACTACTGCTTTTTTCTGAAAATATGGATGGGAACGTGAAAAATGAAGTAGGGTATTGGAGTATGTTTCCTTTCTATATATCCTAACCAAATAACAATTATTGCTCCTGTTGTTGACAGACAAAGCATCCAAATAAGGGAGAGTGATATCATTATAATTGTATGTGAAAGATAAAAAGGAAGTTGTGCTGTTAATATAATTGATAAAGCCACCAATCTCCGATTCCTTCTCCTTCTGGATGATAAAGATGTTATCCAAATAACATTGGTAAAGCCTGACGTCAACTAACAAGGACGATCAGTGATGTATCGGTGCTCCCATTCCAGCATTACTATGTTGGCAAAGAGCAATCCCACAGGGGTCCCCATGGCCACTCCTTCCTTCTGTAAATAGTATGTGCCATTGAACCAGATAAAATTGTTTTTGAGGAACATTTTCATTAGTTCTTCATATGGGTTGATTTGATTTTGCCCCAGACCTTTATTACTTAAGTATTCTACAAGCCACGTGAATGCCATCTCATGCGGGATCACTGTATATAGGTCTTTGACATAGATAGTAATCAGTATATTATTATAGTCAAACTCCAAGTGTTGATTTTCTCTAGGAAGTATCAAAAATCTTTGCATAAATTTTCTTCTTCCTTCAACAAAGATATTAATTTGATATCCAAAAAACATGCACTGGCACAGGTTACAGAACCCCTTCCATCAACAATTGGATGCATCAGGGGGTCCTGTATGTTTTTATGGGTTTTTAGGATTTCAAATATGTTGAGGGAGTTTTGTTGCCAGGGTATTAAGATAAATATATTCATCCAAAGAGATTTTCTTATCAATAAACATTTCCTTAATCTGGACATGAATATTCTGATAAGCAACATTGAGTTCATTTAAGCTGGAAATTGTATATGCCTGACCTTGTAAGAAATTATGAATTTTATGGTTATAGTCATCAATGCTCATTACTATGATCCCTCCGCCTTTATCTGGGGTCATAATGCGCACACTTTGACTCCTCAAAAAGACTGATCTGGGTGATCAAATCCAATTCCTCCTCCGTTAAATTATGGACCCTGACTTTTCCATTGTAATTAAAATAATTTATCAAATCAAGATCACACATCCTTTCATATAATTTCAAAAGTGGATGGAGTGATGGATTGAATGTGCTAGCCAGCCTCAAGGTGCTAAAACATTGGGCATTTCATTGAGAAGAGGAAAGGTTAACTTTTCTCAGATACAACTTCAGATCGATGATAGACTCAGTTAAGGCTGCCCCCTTATCCAGAACAAAGGAAAACTCTTTGGAAGATAAGCTGATACAAATAGAGTCCATGGGAACACTGGAATAGTTAAAAATCCTAAAATCACCTCCACTACCCACCAAAATCTTGACATCATTACCGCCTGCTTGCATTATATTAGTAAGTGTGTTACTATCTTTGATTATCTCCTCCTCCAATTCTGATTCTGTCATGGTTGATTGAAGTTCTGAGGCTGGGTTCATAGGGACAGATTGTGTTGGTTCATCCATGGAGGGATGGCTCCACTTTCCATCCCCCATTGGTTGGTCAAGTGATTCCTGTCCCTGATCTTCTCCAATCTCCATAGCAGGGCTTGCCTAAAGGGGCAACATTAGAAGCTGCATTATTGTTATTCTCATTCTGATTAACATTATTCTGTAAGGAATTAGAGATGCTGTTCATGTTGTTTAAGAGCAAATTGCTAGTATGGTTGTCGAATTTCCTGGTGCCCGACACTTGTGCTTTAGATGGGAGGGACGAGCTTGTTCCTGTTTCTATGTCAGTCTATAACTTTCTAGTGTTTTCATTTTCATATTTTGGATGGACTGCAATTTTTTGTTCAATGCCAGCCAACACCCTGGCATGTTCAGTTTTATATTTGTCATAGTGGGAATTGCTGGGGATAATATTATCCAAAACATTGACCTCTGTAGTTAATTTCTCAATGACTTTGGTGTTATGCCTGACCAACATTTCCATATATTCGCAGCTCATACAGTTGAAGAAGCTTAATAACTCCTGATGGAGTGGAGAATTTCCTTCCATCTTCATTGGAAAATGCCACATCATTAACCCCTTCAGGACCCACTGTACCTTAATGGATTCCAGGAAATAGGAATTTTCCAATTGCAGTTTCTTCAACTTGAGCAATTTATCCAATTTATCAAAATTCTCAATTATGTTATTGGCTGGAGATTGTGGAACATGATTAAAAGAAAAGTTATTTTAAAGTCATTCAGAGAAACCCAGAACATCACCGGCATGGAGATGATACCTCACCAGATTTTCAGTATTGCTAATAAGTCCTAAACCAGAAACACTCTTTGTTTGAAAATTGTTACCTACCATTATAAAAGATGCATTATTAAACATCCCGCTGGTAGTTGCTGGTCAAGCTGAATGTCAGGATGGCCGAGTGTTCTAAGGCGCCAGACTAAAGGGTTACACTTCTTTCATGGATTATTGGAATTCTGGCCTCCAGATGGAGGTGTAAGTTCAAATCCCACTTCTGACAGGTACCTATGAACTTTCCCTGCCTTGATGAGACTGATGCATATCTGGAAGTCAAGCTCTACTCAAGTAACCTGCATGCATGGTCTCAACCTGGTTTGTTATATCAATAGGACTTGTTGCTGGGGCAGATTTGTGTCCCAGAGACTCTCCCATCTGTGGAATAGGCTCTCTCTCCACATCAAGCAGAGTATCTCTTTACCCCTTTTTGAGTGCAACTTGGATAACTAGATGGGAAACAGAAAATACATCCCTGGGATTCCACCCGTGTCCCTGCTGGACAGCGGCATCAGGTGCTGACTTGTCTAAACATGTGCTAAATTCTTGGCTAAGCTTATAAGGGCTACAGAGCTAATAGTCTAGTAACTTCCTTTGATCCTATGATCCTATAAGCTTGTGTTAATATCTCATCCACTTTCCATGCCAACTGTTTGATGAGGAAAGTTAAGTAGCCAGGAGAATTGGTAGGGTCATCTGCCCCATTTCTTGATAGCAATTGGAAAGACGTGGGAATTCCATCAATAGCCATGTAACCCTCAAAAACAACACACATGTGAGAAAAGATGCAAAAGAAAAACCATGACAAACTGAAAACAGGGAATCCAGGTAACAGATGTAAATCCAAATTGCTTTAAAAGGACAAAAAACAAATCCAATAAAAATATCCAAAAAGATAATCACTTTGGTTTCAACAATGCAGAAACTTCATCAGACAATCAAAAACAGTTTTGAAAATCCTTTTAAAACCTTTAAAAGGGTCACATGATTAACCATAGCCAATGAATTCCTACCAGAATGGCATACGCCCAAGAAAAATGATCCTTAAATTTAAGGCTTTCAGGCATTCCCTTCTTGCAAATTATAATTAATTAATAGATGAATCATATAAAATAATCATATAAATAAAATAAATCACCAATGAAACCTATGCTAAATTGATGAAAGTCGGCAAATAACCTTTTTAAGTGCTTCAAATTTCAGTGTAGGTACTATGCGGTCTTGTTCATTTAATCCTGGCCAGCAATACGCATTCCAAAAGAAATGCAAATGGATTTCTCTAATTTCCAATATTATTCTCAAAGGGGCCCCTCTTGGGTCCATTTTAACTTGTTCCAGCACTGTGAATTTAAAAGTATGCTCAGCATATTCAGAGATTGCGTCTATAGTGCATTAGTGCTTTTAAATTTCTTCATCTCATACAGATGATTGTATATCCATTCACGAAACTTGCATTCAGTTTTACCAATGTAATAACCTTCACATTGTTGGCAAAGTGCAATGTACATTATTTCTTTACTTTCACAATCTATCATCTGGGACATCCTAAAACATTTGCCTGTAATGAAGAATCTATTGCCCATGGCTATATACTTACAGTATGAGCACTTGCCACATCTGAACATACCAGTTAGTCCTCATGGGGCAGTGTCCACCCTCAAATATATTTTTAAGGGTTTGTCCCCTTCTAAATACTATAGAGGGTGCTTCCCCAGTTTATCCATGGGCGTTCTATCTTCCCTCAACAGTACACAGTTCTTATTCAGTATAGCCTGAATGTTGGAACTATCCAGACTGAATGTAATAATGACAGAAGTGGGAGATGGGGTTCTCACTTTTGCTTCCTGTTTCAAGCCACTATAGTCCTGTGACATGCCACTGAGTAGTGGTGCAAAATGACCAGAGTTCCTTTTATATGTGACTGCCTGTACCATCTCATCAATTCGTGATTCCGGGTACCCCCTATTGAGAAACATTGTTTTCATTGAACAGCATTAGTCCTTGAATTACTGATCCAGAGTTGTCATATGGTCAGTACGAACCAGTTGCCCCTTCACTACTGCTTTTTTCTGGTCATATGGATGAGAACTTGAAAAATGAAGTAGGGTATTTGAGTATGTTTCCTTTCTATATATCCTAGACAAAAGGAACTCTGGTCATTTTGTACCACTCCTCAATGGTAGGGTGCAGGATTATAATGGCTTGAAACAGGAAGCAAAAGTGGGTACTCCATCTCCCATTTCCCACATTATTACATTCAGCCTGGATAGTTCCAGCATTCGGAATATACTGAAGAATTGGGTGCTGTTGAGGGAAGATAGAATGCTGAAGATAGAGGAAGAAATGTAAAAGCACTAATGTGCTATATATGTAAGTCTCTGAGTATCAGGGGCATACTTCTAAATTCACAGATCTGGAGTGAGTTAAAATGGACCCAAGAGGGACTCCATGGAAAATAAGGTTGGAAATTAGAGAACTCTATTGGCATATCTTTTGGAATGCATATTGCTGGCCAGGACTTAGTGAACAAGCCAGCATAGTACCTATTCTGAAACTTAAAGCACTTAAAAAGTTGATTTGCAGACTTTCATCAATTTAACATAGGTTTCATTGGTGATTTATTTTATTGATATGATTCATTTATTTATTTGTATCATTATTTTATATGATTTATCTATTAATTAATTATAATTTATAAAAGGGGAATGGCTAAGACCCTTAAATTTAAGGATCGTTTTTCTTGGGGGTGTGCTGTTTTTGGTAGGAATACATTGGCTATGGTTAATCATGTTACTTTTTAATGGTTTTAAAAGGATTTTCAAAATTGTTTTTTGATTGTCTGATGACATGTCTGCATTGTTGAAATGAAAACACTTATCTTTTTTGAATTTTTTTATTGGATTTGATTATTATCCTATTAAAGCGATTTGTATTTTTGTCTGGTGCCTGGATTCCCTGATTTTAGTTTGCCACAGTTTTGCTTTTGTATCTTTTATCAACTGTCCTGGGATGCAAGAACATGTAGGTTCATAATAATGTTAGCAGACAAACAATGGCAGCCCTAAAATAAAGTGCAAAAAGGTTGCCAGTGCCACATCTATGATATTAGGGATCAAACGGTGAAAAAGAGCTTGACAGCATTGGAAGTATATAAAGTCACCCCTGGACTCTGTATCACAAAACAATATTAGGCTTTCAAATATTGGTGGAAATGATTGATAGGAAACTCGGTGGCAGAAATTAGACATATTTTGTTGCTTCACTATTTATTGGCATCTCATTCAATGAATACAAAACTGGATTGAAGGCTAGAAGGCACTTCATAGCCCAGGAAAACTGCTGAGTTGTTAGATGACTGCACCAATACAGAAAATGCATTAAATGTAGGGCATTAGAAGGGAAAATAATGCATCTTCAGTGCACTCAACATACTCACTTTACCATTAGAAAGAGAGACATCACAGATTTCAAAGAAAAGAAAATAATTTTCTGGGAAAAAGAATAATGACTGCTGATTTCCTAAACAGACGAATAATTCTTGACAGATAGTGCACTTAAAAGATATGTAGCAGTGAAAGCCATTCTAAAATATATAGTTGTGCTCATTTTGTACAGCTGAAAGAGAAAATTCATTGTTCCATTTACGGGGAGCACTTTGCAGCTCAATTTGTAAATGGACCAGGAGGAATTTCTTAACTTTAATGACATTTTATTTGCTACATTATGATTCATACCTGTCTAAATAATTGTAAGTGTTAGTGCATTTTGATGCGGGGGGGGGGGGGGGGGCATAGAATGCATGGCAATTTCAGATTGCCTCACTGTGGCTTTGTTACTATGAAACACATCCAGTGGCATGACATGTGCTTAAGATAACACACTGAAACTTTGGAAGGACACATGACCTAGAAAAGAAAACACTTTATAGCTTGTATCCCTGTGTAGGGAGAGTAGCAATAAGAAAGAGGTAAAGTGTTTCAATAGAACAATTAGTAGAGCAATCATTGGAGAGAAATCTGACTAGACTAGTAAAACCAGAGCTGTTAGGACACTAGACCCCACCTTGTAAAAGCTGATGTCACAGTTGCTTGAAGCTTTGTAGGTGTAATCCTTCAGAAATATTTTTAATCCACACAGAATTACTGTATCCAAATAATTGCGCTTCAGTACAGAAATATTGCATTTCAAATAGCAAGCAAAGATTTCACAATATATTATTTTTGCAGACAAAAGAGTGGGAAGCGACAATATTCATAATTGCACATGTGCAGACATATCTTCATAAGTAATGGCTATAACAAATCGCAGTGCTCACTACCTGCACTCAAGTCCCAAGCACTTGAAAACCACTGTCTCAAAGCCAGGGACTTGGCTTCTGTGAGCTGTTTGTTCTTAAAACTGAATATGACTTTCAGCAAGCATTTGTTGGGGGGGTAGGATTAAGGAGAGGGGGTGCTTTTTAGGCTTACAGAGTGGGAGAGACTTTAGGCTTAGGAACCAGGTGGGGGATTTTATGCTTATGGAGGGATAAGGAAGTTTTAGGGTTAGGGAGTGAGAGGGAAATTTAGGTTTAGGGAGGGGTTGGTGTTTACGGTTTAGGGAATAATAAGTAACTTTGGGGTTAGGGAGGAGAAGTGAAAGTTTAGGGTGAAGGATCAAGGACTTTGGCTGAGAAGAGAAAGGAATATGGCAATGCTGGTAAAGTTGCTGCCTGCAGTTGAAGCAACCAAAATCCATGAGTTAAAAAATTTAAAAACTACAGCACTTCATTTGAAAAATGTAAAATAGCAAAATGAGCACTTTCATTCCTTAAATAAGCAATTTCATCAGACCAAGCATTTTGTACACATTCAGTGTTAAAATATATCAGTTCCCGAATTAAAGGAACAGCTGTAGCATACATCCCCCCAAGCTCAACTAATCAGATCAAATGATGCACATAGTCATTATATAAAATATACATAATACTTCCCAATAAAATATTTATTTTCAACAAAATATATAAAAGGAAATATATAATAAATAGGTCAGAGTTTATGTTCTGGTAGGGCTGTATAGTATTATAGTGTTGGGTGAATGGAAGGTTAAGTAGAAATGGAAGAGCAATGGAAGCCCAGGTGAGTGGGAGTTCAAGCACTTGCTTGCCTTTTTGAGCCATGAGCAGGTGTGTCATGAAATGCTAGCATACAAGTACCTACAATAAACCCCAAATAATAGATATATTCACAAAGCAGCTGTATACCATGTACCTAAAGTAAGTGCTAACAGTGTGATGGGTGAAAAACAGCCACATTAGGAAAGAATAACCACTAAGGGGTTGGCATATTGGTTAAAGTGTTTATTTCGCAAACACAAGGTGCAGGGGTTGATTCTCATCTTGGGAAGTATGGCTAGGCTTACAAAAAGTTTCCTTGGGGTCATTAGATTAGTAATTCCCTATGAATCTTGTTGTGTCTTTTGGTTTTCCCGATTTGGGGTCTCCACAGCAGAACTCCGGTCCGCTAATGATTGGCAGTAGATTTTTACATACAGAGTTGCCGGCTCTGACGCACAACCTTCAACGAAGGTACGCCCATTCACGCATGTCTCCACACAGAAGATTCTGTAGCTGATTACCGAACAGGACAGCGTCTTACTGTGAGGCGACAATGTTACCGCAGCACCACCACCGTAGTTCCCTATGAATCTATGAATCTGAAATTAGTATGGATGAGAAAGAAAAATGTTGTCAAGATAAATGTGTCAAGCAAGGAATGCATAAAAAGAGGCCCAGATAAAGCAGTAGTTGGAGTCAGATGTTAACAAATCAAAAGAAAGAACAAGAATGATAGGAGCACAGGAAGGGGGGCAAAAGCAGACTCTCCTGGGGTAATCAGCAATTAGGAGGGTAGAAATAGTGCAGATTACACATAAGGGTAAGGTATATGTCAGATGGAATGGAATAATAGAAAAGGGAGTGCATTTTCAAGCTCAAAGAATAATCTGTTGATCTGCACAGTCTAGGTCTCTTCATATTATTTTTCATGTATACATAGCTGATCTGTTTGAGAGAAGATTCAATGCATTGCAGGAGTTTGAAGAGCAAAGGAGGGACTGTAGATGGGAAGTCCTTACCATTAGTGTCTCAGAACTGTTGCCTGTTGATAGCCTTGGCTATGATTTGGTATTCAGTATCAATGGTTTTAAAACATAGCTGGACAACAGATGCAGCACTTAGGACCTTTTCTTCCAAGTGGAGAGTGGTCCTATTGAGAGAGAAAGATAGAGAGAGATAAACGTATATGGTTATCATGGGCAGAGACGAGAAGTAGGATCTTAGGTGACCAGTTAGGGATTTTACTCACAAACTTTTAAAGGAAATCTCCACCTTCTCCTACAGTTTAACTTAATTCTAAGGTTGCTTTTCTCCCTACATTATGGTTCCAGTATTTTGTAGGTATCAGAAACCTGCTTATACTTTATAAAACATTCATTTCCTCGCCTTGAAATCAAAGGAAGGGAAAGACCATCTGCTTTACTTTTTAAGCCTAACTTCTCACATAATTTGCAGAGGAATTTGTCAACACCTACATGACATACCACAGACACATTGAATTTTGTAGTCAGGTACTGCTGACAATCTTATTTGGGTAATTAGTCCTGCTGATGTCAGGAGTACATCATCTTCTGTTAAAAAGTAGAAATGTGTGAAACTGTTTCTATTGTCTTTATTACAAAAAGGAAAAGAACTTACACTGACTCACAGCTATGTACAAAGTAACCATGCCTTTCATAGCAATATTAACAGCAATTAGATCAGTCAGTGGTTCAAAGGCAGTTGTCACCTCTTTTGACAAATTTACATGACCAGCATCACAGTACTGAAAAAATAAGCTTTAAATTTTAAATGTTTATTTATACTGCTTTACATTTTAATATGACTTAAATGTAGTATCAAAGATGTATGGAACATTTAGAGAAAGGTCAGAAAATGTTATTTTTTTCTTGTAAAGTATCAACACATACCAAAGTGTGGGGAGAGGGGACTGTCAATTCATCTTGGACTACAAAAAGATACTTTGAACTAAGGCCTACAGATTAGCTACTTTTTGGTTGCAGCTGTATAACTCCTTATTATAGTGTAAAACAAGCTCTGAGACACACACAAATGAGGGCCATTCAAGAAATAAAAAATGCAGTCCTGTTACCCAAGGTGTATAAATGACAGTGACTGACACTAATCCCATTATATGTCAGTGACGTAGGAATACACCACTACTTCCTTATGTTTGGCATGACAGATGTAATGCAGACTTGAAATGGATTAAATAGGCTTGAAGACTAACAAAATCATGTTGATATGTCAATCCCTATTGGTAGCCATTTTTTGGAAAACATAATAAAATTCTTTAAGAAGCAGTCACAGTGATTTTGTGGTGTTAAAATAGATCAGAAAACAAAGATAGAGTGAAAAAAAGATTTTTTTATTTCTAAGGTGGAGCTTTCCTTTAATTTAGTTAGAGCTGCAGCCTCAGGTAAGTAATTATCTTACCCTTTAAATGATCAAGATGACTTGTGAAACAAGTTGCTTTATGAGAGCAAATACAGAAGAAAAAGTGTAGTTAATGGAAAATAAAAAGCTAAGGACAAGAAAAACATTGATGAGGCAAAACAAAGGAATGTCAGAAGAAAAATGGAAGGCACTGAATTACAAGAATGCAGTCAAAGCAAAATGATACCTGTACAGGTGACATTAATGAAATAATAATAATATTTCTTTGTCTTTACTGTCATTATTTATTTAGAATTAGAACTATGCTGATCATATATATATATATATATATATATATATATATATATATATATATATATATATATATATGTATATGGATCTAGGATGTTTGATTGAATGATCAAACGTCCGAATCCATTAAGCGCGAGCATACTTATACAAAAGTGCTTTTCACCAAAGAAACACTTTCGCGTAAGTATGCCTGTTGCCGAGGCTGTACTATGGTGCGAATAAGTGAAAATTCCCTTCT
Organism: Protopterus annectens; assembly: GCF_019279795.1. Classification (NCBI taxonomy): domain Eukaryota; kingdom Metazoa; phylum Chordata; order Ceratodontiformes; family Protopteridae; genus Protopterus; species Protopterus annectens. The sequence goes on from NC_056726.1 coordinate 304,213,285, forward strand.
CCCCACTGTAGTGTGGTCTCAGAGGGAGAATATTAAAGTGGGGGGGGGGTGCAAAAATGTAAATGTAGTGCTTTTTTTTTTTTATTGACAAACTAACGAAATCGCTTTTTCGGTTAAAGCACTTTTGTTAAAGTGTGTTCGGTGGTTATGGATTTGGACATTTATGTCCTAGATCCATATATATATATATATATATATATATATATATATATATATATATATATATATATATATATATATATATATATATATGTAGATATATATGTAGATATATATGAGCACACAAACACAGAACACTCCCATAAACTGCTAACAGACAGACGAACATTAGTACTTTACATAACCCATTAATCAATCCTCCATCATATTAATCATCAATTAAATTTCAGTCAAATGCCTTTTTAAGACCCATTCCTAATACTGTCATTTCCTTTAAGAGGAACTGCATGTTTAAAAAGTCCCTCACCCTGCTCCCCTTAGATTTATCATTTTTAAGAACAAATACCATTCCTCAGAAGGTGAGCTGCCTTGTTTATCTTATATTCTCTTACCCCCAATCCCTCCTCTTTCTACTGTATTATTGCTATAGTGCACTGTTCTGAAAACATATCAATACCATTTTCCTTTATCCTATTTTTCACTCTTTCCTCTGCCCACCATCCTTTGATGATTCAATGGCCTTTAATATACTCACTGTATCCCACCCCATCATATCTCCTCCTCCTTCTCCTACTCTCACACATTGTCTTCCCATATCAATTTATCATAGACCAACCTCATCACCTCATTAACATACTTCAGCTTCAGTATGTTATATACATAGGTTCATAGGTTTATAGGTTTATACTAGGCTATCTGCCCTGAGGCATTTACAAGCCTAGCCAGAGTGTGTTTAGCTTTCGCCACCCTTTTAGATCGGTTTACTGTGCCTCTGTAGAGTAGGTCACAGAAGATAGGCCTTTTAAGGTTAGTTTACTGTGCCCCTGTCTAACAGGGACATAGAAGAGATCCCAGGGGTGAACTTATGATCTCCCATCCACTCGTCAAGATTTCTCTTGAAGAGGGTCAGTGAGGGGCTCTGCCTAACATGGACTGGGATTCTGTTCCAGAGTGAGGGCAGCCTCTGGGATATGAATCTGTCCCACCAGCATGTCCTATTTATTTCTGTGCTGAGGTTTAAGTCCCTGGAGCATGTAGCTCAAAGGGATCTGGATTTCCTGAGGTGGAGCATGTCCATTAATTCTGGGTTGGACATGGCTTTATACGTCAGGCATAGATCACCTCTGAGTAGGTGGTAAGCAACTGAGTAGAGCTGGAGTTTCTTTAGCAGAACTGCGTAGGGCATCTGTTTGAGTCCCTTGATCCTCTTGGTGAGGTACTTTTGGGGCCTCTCCAGTTGCTGCAGGTGTCGGGTAAGGTACATCCCAAATGGGGCATTGTATTCAATTATGGGCCTGATGAGTGGTAAGTAGAGGGGCACAATGACCTCTCTTGTTCTAGATGTGAACCCTTTTGTGATAAGTTGGGCTATATAGAAGGTCTTTCTAACCACTCTGGCAACGTGATTGTCAAAAGAGAGGTTTCCATCTACTTGGGTCCCCAAATCCCTAATTACTTCTTCTGTACTTAAAAGATTACCACCTATGTGGTAATTTGTGGGCACTTTGTTTTTCCCAAAGGGGATGACTATGCACATTTTGGCATTTAGCTTAAGGCCATGGCTCTGGCACCAGTTATCCGTCTCTGTGAGACCCTTTTGGAGGGTGCTTGTGTCAGCCGGAGAGTCAATTATGGCGCCCAGCTTGCAGTCATCTGCGAACTTGGTCAGCCATAGACCTCCCATATTAGCCTGTACCTCAGAGAAGTATATACTGAACAAGAGAAGTCCCAGGACTGAGCCTTGTGGGACGCCACTTGTAACTGGTTTGGAGTCTGACATGGCACCTGCAATACTGACCATGTGGGTTCTATCCCTGAGCTAGTTTGCAACCCATCTTGTGACATAGGGGTTGATATTTAAGCTGGTGATCTTATTTATGATGCCTGAGTTGGGTATTGTGTCAAAGGCTCTTGCGAGGTCCAGGTAGGCCGTGTGGACTACCTTCCCTTCAGCTATGGCCTTGGTAACTGTTTCAAAGAAGTCAACCAGGTTCAAGAGGCAAGATCTGCTCTTAACAAAGCCAAATTGGGTGGGATCCAGTGTCTGGAGGTTACCAATGTCCTTGTTTATGAGTTCCATGATGATACGCTCCATAGCTTTGCAGACCAGACTAGTCAGGCTTATAGGGCAATAGTTTCCTGGGTCCATTGTGGCACCACCTTTGTGGAGCGGGACCACTGTTGCTGTACGCAATTCCTTGGGTACATATCCTGCAGCATGGCTGAGTTTGAACAGTGACTTTATGTGAGGGTTTAGTTCTTCTTGGAGCTCGTGTAAGATGCAGCCCGGGACAACGTCTGGTCCCATTGATGCTGTGTTTTTTGCTTTGGAGAGGGCAGCTCCCACCTGTGCATTTGTGATGTCAGGGAGGCTACATTCTGTTGGGATATACATTTGGCCTTTTGGGGGGGAATGGGGGGAGAAGTTTGCACTGAACCTGTCTGCTAGGATGTTGGCAATGTCTGTGGGATCAGTGTATTTTTTGTCATTTTGTACTAACTCAGAGCATATCTGGGAGTTGCCCCCCAGATTCCTGACATAACTAAAGAAGGCCTTGTGATTATCTTTAGTGTCTTGTGCAATTTTTCTTTCGAAGCTGGCCTTAGATAATTTTATGAGGGATCGTAGTTTCTTGCTAGTACTGATCAGAGATGCCTTCCCTTTTTTGGATTTTGCTCTATCATGTAGTAGCTTCCTCCTTCCGTTGTATAGCTTATTTATGGCCAGGGTCCACCAGACTGGTCTCCTGCCTTTGGAGGAGTGAGTCTTGGTTTTATTTGGGATAGCACGATCCATGCATTCCTGTAGGTGTCCATAGAATGCATTTGTAAAGGATTCTGCTGTTTGGGCGGTATTTTCCACTGGCCCGGTGGCTTTGAAGGATTCCACCTCGGTTTTGAGAAGTGTGAAATTTGCTTTTGAGAAATTTTTCACCATGATTTCCTTGGCTGGGGGTGGGGATGGGATATGGATGTCCAGTGAGATTAATTTATGGTCTGATCTTACCAATGAGGGAGATACCTCTGGTGTGGAACATAGAGTCCCCATGTTAGTGATGACCAGGTCCAATATGTTATCCCCTCTTGTGGGAGTGGAGACCAGTTGTTCCATAGCATTTGAGTTTATAAATTCTAGGAACCATTGGGCAAGGGTGTTGGGGCTTGAGTAGTTTTCCAAGTCAATGTTTGGGTAGTTGGAGTCACCCAATATTATTGTGTTTGGAGAGACCTTCATATTATCCAGTGTTCTCAGGAAGGCTGAGTGGGGTTCCTGAGTTTGGGAGGGTGGTCTGTAGCAGGCTAAAAACTGAAAGGCAGTTTTGCCCACTGTTAACTGTACATGGATGGTCTTCGATGCTTCGTGTAGTGCCACTAACCTGGAGGTATGGGTATCTTTGATGAATATGGATACTCCCCCTCCTTTTGTGGTTCAGTCCGAGTTTTGGGGCCGAAAAGCATGGTATGAGGTATAACCTGGTAGTGCTGGGGTGCTATCTGGAGCCTTGAACCAGGTCTCTGTCACTGCACAGATATCGATATTCTCTATACTGAGGAGAGCCTTGATTGTGTGCATCTTGAGGTTTAGACTTCTGGCGTTGAGCTGCATTACCCTTAGTTTTTCTTTCTTGTGTTGTCTATGGAGGTGGGTTTGTCTTTTGAGCCTTGCCTAAAAAAGGCACTATGGGGGTGGCAAGAGCCTTAGCCAGTATTCAAAAGCCCAGGGGTGACAGGTGCAAGCTGTCCCTATCGAAGCAACGTGGCTTGTCAAGCATGTCATTCCAAGCTGACAGACACTGAATCCCCTTAGAATGACACCAATGCTTTAGCCAATTGTTAAAATTGATCATTTTGTCTTTATACTGTGGGATCATTCTTGGTGAGGGCAAGATGCTACTCAAGGTTAGGGTCATACTGGTCTGGGCTACATGATCAGAGAGCTCCTCTATGTCTCTTTTCATGTAGTCCAGGGAGGTACATCTCAGGTCATTCACACCAGCATGGACAATGACGGAGTCATATTTGTACTTGCTTTGGAGTGACTTGAGTGCTTGTGTTATGTGGTGGATCCTGGCACCTGACAGGCAGCTTACAGTGACCTTCTCCTTGTTCAGTCTGGTGAGAGGGACATCAGTGTGTCTGACAACAGAGTCCCCTATTACAAGTGCGTTAGGTGTGTTGTTTAGCCTTAAGGGCTGTGGCTGTGTGGCACACTGACTTTGTGAAATATATGATACGTGGGTATTGTTGTGGGGTAGTGGTTGCTTGGATGTCTGCTTTGGAGGTCTCTGCTGCTTTGGCCGATTTTTATTTAGAGCCTCCGAGTATGTTTTTGTGTGTTTATGTGTTTGGTTTGCTGAAGTGATAGGTCTATGTGAGACTGGAATACTGGTGTGTGTGGTTTCCTTCTTCTCCTGACTGACTGTGCCAGTGCTGGGTTGAGAGAGCTCAGCCTCCAGTTTGGCTATATAGTTGCATCTCTCACATATATTTGAGTTTGATGGGAGGAGGAGAGGGTGGTCTGTGTACATAAGGCAGTTGTAACATTGCCTCAAGATACCCAGATTCACCAGCTGGACTGGAGAGTAAACCCGAAACTGACTATTGGACATGCCAGAACAGTATAAGGAACAGTTTTTTGACTGATCAGAAAGGACCAATAGGGAGCCACGTACTTATAAGGAGTATAAGAGGGTGTAGTGCTTTAGTTAGTGTTTACTTATAAGATTACTTATAAGATCAAGTGCAGGGCTTTAGAATGAAAATAGAGTGCTTACTTTGAGATTTAGAACAGTTTTAAGGGAAAAAGTGAAGAGCAGACTTTGTGGAGCCGGGAATACTTTAAACCCGTTTAAGTGGCGCTGCCCGATGCTGCGCTATGCGCAAAAATGTGCAAAAGTGGGTTTTAAGGCAGGGAACTTGAAAGAGCTGGGAATTAGCCCAAAACGTTTCTAGGCAGTAACCACTCCTACAGGGGCAGGTAGGCTGTTCAGTGTTAATCACTGCCACTGATGAACACAGAGACTTCCCTTTAGCCCAAGCAAGCACTGGCCTTCAAGAAACTTACAAACAGTTCAGAACAGCAAATCTGTAACTGAACTTTTTTAAATTTCAGAAAGTGGGAAAAAAGCAAGATTTTTTTGCTTTTTTTGTTTTAGTTTAAGGGTAGCAGAGATACACAAAGTAGCAAACTAGTCAGAACAGTACAATAATTGACCCCACACTTGAGTGCTAGGCCAGAGTCAGGTAAAATGCAATTTTAAGAAAAAAACTATTTTAAATTAAGTGCAACACAGGAAGTGCAGTAAATAGGCTCTAGATGTGTTCTAAATACTGTTTCTAATATAGATATCAACTTTAGCAAGCAGGAAAATGGCGAAAAGTAGGCGGCAAAGCAGAAATTTTAAACAAAAAATCAGAAGAAAATACTTAAAATCTTAAAAGTGGCTCCTTTCTTTGCTCAGCGTTTTCTCCCCTTGGTAGGTGCTTCAGCAACAACTATCAAGCCTGGAAAGACACCAAAACCACGAGGCAGCAGGGTTTTAAGAGAGAGAGATCAAGGACTTTGGAACTGACCCAAAATTGCCAATAAAACTACAGTTTCTAGGCAGTAACCACTCCTACAGGGGCAGGCAGGCTGTTCAGTGTTAATCACTGCCCAAGCAAGCACTGGCCTCCAAGAAACTTACAAACAGTTCAGAACAGCAAATCTGTAACTGAACTTTTTTAAATTTCAGAAATTGGGAAAAAAGCAAGATTTTTTTGCCTTTTTTGTTTTAGTTTAAGGGTAGCAGAGATACACAAAGTAGCAAACTAGTCAGAACAGTGCAATAAATGACCCCAGACTTGAGTGCTAGGCCAGAGTCAGGTAAAATGCAATTTTAAGAAAAAAACGATTTTAAATTAAGTGCAACACAGGAAATGCAATAAACAGGCTCTAAATGTGTTCTAAATACTGTTTCTAATACAGATATCAACTTTAGCAAGCCGGAAAATGCCGAAAAGTAAGCGGCAAAGCAGAAAATTAAAACAAAAAATCAGAAGAAAATACTTAAAATCTCAAAAGTGGCTCCTTTCTTCTCTCAGCATTTTCTCCCCTTGGTAGGTGCTTCAGCAACAACTATCAAGCCTGGAAAGACCTAGCCTTCCTTTTCTAGCATCCTTTCTCCTCTCATTTCTCCTCTCATATATACTCAAATCCATCTATCTCTGTTTCCCTCTTCTTTGCAAACTCATATAATATAGACCACTTTTTTTCACTTCAGCTACTGCTGTTGTACATTCTAAAAAAATCACTGTTACTAAGATGAAACTTCTCATTCAACCTCTCAGAATTGGAAGCCTCTACTGTCGTGTCCCTTCCCCAGACAAATTCCCTACCTTCCACAGTTTATTTTCTTCCCGCCTCACTTGAACAACTTCTACTTCTTTTAGAATTTTCCCTTCACATATAGCTCAAAACCTCTGCTTTCTCACCTCATATCAATCCAACATCTTTCCAGCATATAACTTTTAATCATCCGATTTGATCTAACCCTGTCTTGCTACATACCTCACTCTTCCACCTTCTACCCCTTTCCTAACAATTTTCTAACCATCAGGAAAAAGTGTGGCTGTATGTTTTGTGGCCAGCTTTGAAATAGCAAAGGAGATAAATAATGGTCCTTCTTGGGGAAAGATTTGAAACTGTCTGCATAGTAATGAAGCTGCCTTTGAACATTCATGCAAAATATATTCACAGTGGGTGGAATACTTAGAAAATTTACAGGCAAATTAGGAAAATGGCGTAAATTTGGCAGTGTTGCAATCTCTGGCATAAAGGAAGGGTTAGATAATGATACTACAGTTTCCTTGCATGAAACTAGGTAAGGATATTTCATCTCAGTGAAAGTTTCAGGTTAATATGGTAAAAGAGTAAACTACTTGGGAATAGAGAGAATACTGGAAGACAGAGTTGGGTCTCGTGTAAAAAAAAACTGTTCTGCAAATTACCTGATAAATAAGCCTTATAGACTTTCAGGGAATCAAATGAAGTGAAGTCCAGATGACAATGAATGTTAGAAATGGCCACTAAATAAACTTTGTTGGAGGAATAGTAAGGAGCCCAGTCAAAAGATTTCACATCAATATGCAATGGCCAAAAGAACAGGAGGAGAAAAGTGGCCTGTCCTCTTGCTAGCAGCTTGAAAGAGAAAAACAGCCCATTTGTTACTATATGTCTTTTGGTTGGATGACCTTTCAGTGAAGTTAGCATTTGAATCCACTGTCTCAGAATGTTCTAAACCACTAGCTATCAGTAGAAATAGAGAAGCCAGATAGTCAGCTTTACTGAATTCAGATTTGTGTTTGGCTTATCTGAGGGTTTTCTGGTGTAGGAATGGAATCACACAGTAAGCTTACTTCCTCCATAAATCATGTTAACTTTGTGAACTTAAATCAGAGGTAATAAGGAAAAGAATAAAGCTGACCACATGATCACGGATAGTCCACACTATCTCTGATTCCATCTTCCAGAGCAAAATGAAGGTGAGTTAGGTGAGACACTTGATGTTTGTTTTAAAGATAAATGGTTGCTCATGGGAGTACTCCAAAGAAAAAAGATAATTTTAGTGACAGATTGGCTGCATAACTATATGGTAGGCATAGGGTACAGCAGCTTAGTCTGTCTGGCAGACAGCATGCTAACCCTCAAATGTGAATCTGCAAATGGAAGCAATGATTTCTCACTTCTCTAGTCGTGTGGCGTCTCAGCAAAGTTAGTAAAATTCAGTTATACCTTGCTTGTTGGTACACCTGATCACCTTCATGCTGTCTGTTTGAATGTCGAGGACTATCTTTGTAAGACAGACTTCCAAGACCAGAAGGGACAATAGAAATGCCTCACTTCTAGGACAGTGATATTCAAGTGTGACTCACAAATCATCCATGCTCACTGGGTGGTCTGATCATTCTGTTGTCTTACGCCAAGGCAGATGCAACTGTGGCTACTGTGGGTGGAGGAATCTGAAGCTTGAATTAATTCCTCAAGTAATGGTTTTCTAGATGTAGCTACAGGCCAAACAGGAGGGCAATATTTTAAGACTGAATGAGATTATTGAGAACACACTCAACTGAACTCAAAGGATCTTTTATAGGAACCCCATGTCAAGTTTGCTATAAGAAATCATTAAGACTGAAGTGGCCAGAAGATTTGGAGTCTTGAGACCAGTTTATGGTGGAACTACTTGATCTGAGTATATTATGTATGCTATTTTCCTAATTGACAGGATCATGTCTTGGGGTAAGAATGCTCACCAAATATTGTATTTAAGTGACAGCCTATGAATGTAAAAACAGTCTGAAAGAAACTGATTTTCTGAAGCTTACTGTCATTTAAGTGGAAAATAATAGTTCAAGCTGAGACAACCCTTCTGTAAACTAGATCATCCTGAGATGGTGCGGCTTGTAGCACTTGTCGGATAAGGTAAAAGAGTTTTTCATGCATCCTTAGATGGGCTTCAGATATTGACATACATTTGGTGAACACCCTGGTGACTGAGATGAGGCCAAAAATTAGAGTCCTGAATTGATGGTGACTGGCTTTGGACCACAAGTGTGGGAAACTCACTCATAGCTTTGATATTTTTATGTAAATATATACATCTTGGAGAGTCACAAAAGACCATCTGGTCTCCTACAGATACACACATGGAAGGATGGACTTCACCATGACCTGCCATGTTTTCTTTGGGAGTAAATGTATTTAGGTCACTGTGACTGAAAATAGATCCAAGGTCCCATGTTTTCTGTGGCACAAAAAGAATCTAGAGGAATATTGTAAGCTTTTTTGGTCTGAGACTGCTTGGATGGCTACGTTGGTGAGGTTGTTTAGCACCTCTTTTCTTCTAACAGTTGCTGATAGAGTAGAATGTCTGACAACAACAACAACAACAACAACAGACTTCTGGGAGAGAAGGGAAATATTACACCCCCTGGCTTTTGTCTACCTTACTCATTTGTCATTCATGATGTGTCTGTATGCTTGTACATGGAAAGAAAGCCTCCTACAACTGCTTCTAGAGTAGAACAATTGGGTTAGGTATCAGGATTACTGTTATCTGTTTTGAAGTTGTCTGTGGCCTCATGGTGATGAGCAGAGTCCCCAGCCTTTAGTGTAGTGATGTTGGTAAGAACCTAACTGTGTGGGTTGCCTGTTCTTAATGCCTTATATAGGAAGCTACTGCTGTTGCTGTGGTCCATGCCAAAACCACATTTGGTGTGTGTTCCTCTGCATCCCAGAAGAGGAATACTGTGAATGGTTTGACCAGGTGAGTCATGTTTCTCAGGTATTCAGAGACTTCCTAGCCATACTTGATAGGTCCCTTGAATGAAGTGTCCAAAAACATCACCTTGCTATCATTAGTGGCCTAGGATAAGGGTAGACAGGAGTGCAGAATGTAACACTGTGGGATCTTGCTACTCCGGCAGGTCTGTCCATCATACTGTAAGACAAGTTGACCATGAGACTGCTCAGACTGGAAGATGCAGTTGCCTGGATCTGTATCTTAACTATGAAGTGACCATCAGACAGCTCTTCTGTTAGATGTTGTAGTTCATCAGTGATGTTCTTTTGGAAATACAAGTGGGTTACGTAGTTTAGCACCAGATGCAACAAAGTAGAAGATAAAAAAAAAAAACTTCCAAAACCTATTAATAGCTATAGCCTCCTTATTATAGGGATGAACTCTGAGGCTATGGGCAGTTGGAGCTCAGCAACAAGCCATTGCTTATATATCCAAACCATGCATTCCATTGGATGGTATATCATGCATGCTTTCTTGGGTAAAGGGGTCATTGCACTCTGGAGTATCCCATCTGACTGTTATGGCATCTTTGGGTATGTCAACTAAAGGAGGGTTACCCAGCAGGTTTACAGAATCAAATGGCAGGGCTTTTGTAGTATGTGCTATTAAGAGGAGATGAGTTCAGAGGCCAGCCCTGTTTTTCTGTGTTATTTGGAGACTCTCTTGCTAATTCGAGATTACCTGGGATAAAGAAGGGAGCTGGTCTCTCCTCATTATCTGAGTCCCCTGTAGGTGGGCCAAGAGCAGCAGTAGTTGATTTGTCTTGGCTAAACTCTTTTTGAGCTTCTTTACTGATTGTTCAGAATCAGAAATCCAATGTCTTCTTACCTGCAGACAACATGAGATGAATAAGAAGTTGAAATAATGGGGTGTGTCTTTGGACCCACAAAGAAGGTATGAGAGTCTGGGTATTTGATAAGCCATACCGATGGATCCTTGCTGAGATGGAAGGCAATATATAATGGTGTATGTTAGTGGATCTGTATATACATTTTTAGTTATCCCATTACATTAAATGGATACAACTCAAATAGGAATACTTGTATGCATATTTTGCACCTTGTAATTCATGCTCTATTTTTTTATTTTTATTTTTATTCTATTTTATGTATTTTAGTAAATGTAACCATTTTTATTTGATTATTGTGGAAGCTTGATTTTCACTTGGCTTGGGTGGGTCATGCAAACCACATTTTAGTTTTGTATTAGGTTCAATTGTTTAATTAAGCAGTTAATTAATTTATTGTTGCTTGTATATATTTCACTGGTTCCACACACTCTGAAGAAGTCCATTTGGGACGAAACCTAGGTCAGTGGTGGAGCTCTGGTGTTTTGCTTGTTAATAAAGCTGGTTGGAAGAGCCTTGTCACAACGTGGATTATTTAATGAAAGCAGAATGGTTTGAAGGGCCTCTATACATCTTTATTGGGTAGTGCTGTGGAACTGTAGGCAAACTGTGCAACAGCGAACATGAGACTGGACCAAACAGAACAAATAACTATTTTGTCCATTAGCAGGCAAAATGACCTGAGCAAAACATATTTTGTTAAGGAGAAGAATAGACCTGAATAGAGTCATTTAGGTCTCGCCTTACTTATGCAGTTGAAAAGATGAGAAAGCATTCACTGAAAAGTATATCTTGAAAGGCTAGCTACAAATACAGACAGAAAAGAACAGGAGAAATATATCTTACACATACTTTGAAGGATCCACTCAGAACATCACCAGAATACACAAGTATTATGAAACAAATCATCTTGTGACGATTTATTTGTAATAGTGGTAATTGAGACAAAAAAAATAATGGAGAATGAGTGGTGAATGGTGCATTGGTTGAAGTGGAAAGTGTTTGGTAGACTGGGAATTTTTTTGGAAAATCTTTAGTAGACTGAGAATTTTTATCTGTCCATTGGTTACAGAAGATAGACCACTTCTTATTAAACCATATCCATTCATCCACAACCCCTTTTTCCCCTTTTTGCACAAGGGGTTGGGGTGTGACTTTAATAGTGACAATCACCTAGAGTCAAGGTTTCTAATACTAGGTGGATAGCTCTGCCACAGTAGTTCTTCCACACCAAACATTTGCATGCAGACTTAAACCTATGGCCAGTTTAGTGTCCTATCCACATACTATGTCTTTGGAATGTGGGAGGAAACCCAAGCACCTGGAAGAAAGCCACAGGAAAACAAGGAAGGCATGCAGACTCTTCACAGAAGGCAATCCAGCTGAGAATTGGACAGGGGAACCTTTTGCTGTGAGGCACAACTCTATCTGCTGCATCACTTTGCTGTATTTTTGCATATGTATGTCTGCATAAAATTAAGCTTTTCAATATCTTTGATATTTTGTCAGAAAATATAAATAACAAGTGAAGATTTTTCATTTGACAGTCCTGAAAAGATAAAGTGGGTAGAAAAAAATAAATCAATGCATGAATGAATGAAATCAACATTAAATTTCAAGTTGCTGCTATTCTGTTCTACTGATTTTGGACTTAGGAGCACAGCCTATGGTTATTTATCCCTGCATTTTCCTTAAAATGTAATAATAATCTTTTAATCCATTTTAGAAAAAAACAAGTAATCTCCGTGGTATCCCAGTGTAAGAAACTTCTGTGTGGAAGATTTTCAGTCCATATATTTCTAGTTAATCACTGTATATTAATCAGATCAGACAACAGTAGGAGAAGTAGCGAACGTAAACTCGTCTTAAGTCAAAACAAAACAAAACAAAACAAAAAGTAATAATAGAAAATATATAATTGTACAGCATTACTAAGCATTCGAAAGTAAACCAAGCAATGCAGGCAGTCTGTTTCCAGTCGAAAATCCTTTATTAAGTACACAGACAAGCGATCCAAGTAAAACAAAAATAGAGTAATAATTTCCTCACAAGCTTTCTAAATATATATATAATTTTTATCTGGCATGGGAGTGGTTTATTGTTTTGTAAAACAAAGTGTTATTGGTATACATGTTAAATTCACATCCCTTCCCCCATCAGTGTGACATTCGAGTTGGTCCTGCCCTGCTTAGTAGCTGTCATAATAATATATAACCCTTATGTACTTTAAATAACATTTATAATGATGTGGTACCTCTTATTTAACCAAATTATTAAGTAGATTATTAAGTCTGTGATTTTATCCAAGAAAGTATACTACATGGCTGGAAATATATCAACCTTAGTTCATTTGGCAATCAAAAAAATATATATAAATATATACATATACATTTTGCATGTAAAAATCAATTTCTATTTTCATAACCTATTGTTAACAAAGATCGCTTTCGTCCTTCTAGACTTCTTCAGGTGTGTGTACAAGAACCCTAAAAACCTATATAATTGTATAATTAGTTAGTATTGTTATTACACATCATTTTGAATGAAGTGGAAAAAAGAACCAGAAAAAAATTAAAAATAAGAAAAAATGTATGTATGATGATGGAAACAAAATATGCACTTAAATTTCAACTGATTTAAAATGGTATTTAAAACCAATTTGTAAAATAAAATAAAATATATTTAGTCATGTAAACAATGTGGCAATTTTTTAAGTTCCAGTGCACTTTTAATTGAACAGTAGTAGTTTAGTCCAGGCTTCCTAAAAGAGTTCAGCTTTAATTGTCACATGAGTTCACGTTTCTCCAGAATATTCAGGATGTCTCCTTCAAGATCACCCATGTCTATGCAATCCAGGATCTGGAACTTAAAACCTATGTGTCTTTTATGAAGAGAAAGGTGTTTGGCTAGTGCATTATTTTTACATCCAGAGCAGATTTCTGACATATGACATGAAATCCTACGCTTGAGTTTATTTACAGTCTTGCCCACATAGAATGCATCACATTCATTGTACTGTGCCCTGTAAATTACTTTTTTAGTGTTACAGTCACCCTTGCACTGGTTTTAATGATCTTCTTTAAATAAGGGCAATAAAAACTATCACCTTGCTGTATAAATATACAAAATGTACAATTAGTTTCACATCTTTTAATGCTTTTCTCACATGGTCTAGGTTTAAATTCAACAAAACTTCTAATGTTCCTGGCCTTTCTATAAACAAATGATGGGGCTTCACCTAAGATGTTAATCAGAAAAGGGTTTCCTGTGACAATGTCCCAGTTTTTTTCAATAATATTTTTGATACTGTGATAATCCAAAGTGTATGTCAGGATGCAGCTATTTTTGCATTTGTTATTCTCTTTGGAATTACTTAACATTTTTCTACTGGGGAGGTTGAGTGAAGGTGCTTCAGTCCTTTTCAGTTCTATAATGGGTTCCAGGATGTTTTTTAACATCTGACTTTCATAGCCTCTCACTAGAAAATCATTCTCTAAGTTGTTCAGGTTTCTCAAAAATGGTTCCATCTCTGTGGTAATTCGAGCTAATCTATAGCCTTGGGTCTTCACTACATTATACTTGGGTTTTGCAGGATGTAGACTTTTACTGTGGAGTAATAAGTTAACCCTTGTTGGTTTTCTGAATAGATCAGTGGTGATTCTATTATTGGGCATAGTTCTGTTCCTACATTTTCAGCACTCTTTTTGTGTTTCAGTACCTTTTAGTACTCACTTGTTCACAGTAACTGTAATTTAAGCATTTCTTACAATTACACACACACCCACACACACCCACACACACACACACACACACACACACACACACACACACACACACACACACACACTCACATTAATTATCATGGTAGGCTGGTAATATTTGCCAGCACTGCAGACATTTACCCCACTCCACAGCTGTAAACTCCCATCTACCAAGATTACCAGGCTGGCAGACTCCTAGTTACTGGTTTATTGATGCAAAAAGCCCAATAATTATAAACACAAATGAATAAAGTGTCACAGAGCAGACAAGCCAATTAGAGCTGGACACCAACAGCCTGTCACCAGATAGCAAAAATACCCTTTTGTCAATTAATAAATAAGTAGACAATTCACAAACTTTTCAAAAGTGAAGAAATAAAAACACGTTACTTCCTGTCTAAATGCAAATGGGAGGGTGTACAACAGAGAAAAAAAAAATCCCTTATTAGTCTCAACAGGCAAATCAGAAAACTAGTCAAGTCCTCAATAGCTGAATATGAAACTAAAATATTCTCCCAAGCAAAGGATAACCACAAAGTATTTTTAATTATGTCCAAAATCCTAATAAAGCACTAAACAATGTGCCGAGTTGGCTGTAGATGGTACTTATACTCAGCCAGAAGAAATAGCAAATCTGCTGACCAATAAATTTAGCTTAAATTTCACCCCTCATCACCTCTATCCACTCCCCATGAAATACTTCTCACCATTCCTTTGCTTATTATAACAAAAGAACAGGTCAACACTGTGGTCTCTAAAGATAGAAACATGGCATTAATGGGTCCTGATGTAATGCCAGGGTACATAATAAATAGCTTGAAACATGACAATAGCTTGAAACATACTAGTGGACCCACTCAGACATCTACTTAACCACAGACACTTTGTTCCAGTGGAGTGAAGGACAGTAATGGTCATCCCTATGCACAGGTGGGGACCTTCAATGGACCCAGGAAACTACTGACCCATAAGTCTCACTAGCCTCATATGCAAGGCTATGGAAAGGATAATCATGGACCTGATTAACAATGACATAGAAAATCTCCACACTCTAAACCCAACCTAGTTTGTCATCATCAAGGGCATGTCCTGCCTGCTCAATCTGATGGACTTTGTGAAGGCTACCAAGGCCATGGATGAAGGTAAGACAGCACATGCCACCTACCTTGACTTGGCCAAGGCATTTGATACAATACTGCACTCAGGTATCATAGATAAACTCAATAAATTTGACATTAACCTCTATATCACCAGACGGATAGAAAATGGCTCACTGAAAGGACACATGTTATTAGAGTTGTGGAATCTACATCCAGCAAGAGGCCAGTCACCAGTGGAGTATCACAGGACTCAGTGCTGAGCCCCATCCTGTTTGGGATATACTTCTCAGATGTCAAGGCAAATATATATGGCCTTTGGATGACCAATCTTGCTGATCATTGCAAATTAGTGGCAACCACCAACTCCCCAAATGATACTGGTATCTACAGAAAGGACTGATATAAACTAATGACTGAGCCATGGCCTCAAAATAAATGTGAAGAAGTGTATAATAATAATACTCTTTGGGAAATCAAATATCTTTGCAAATTATAACATTGATAGCATCCCCCGAAGAGTGAAGATGGTGATTAAAGATCTGGGTACTCAGATAGATAGTAATCTGAAGTTTGACCATCATGTGTCCATGATGGTAAGGAAATCCTTCTATATGGCTCAGCTTATAGGTAAGGACATGGCATCCAGATCTTAGGATGTCAAAGTACCACAGTTCGCCACGAACATCAGATCAATAATCAAGTACAATGCACCCTCTGGCACGTAGCTCACCGTGCACCTACAAAAACTGGAACATCCTCAAAGGTTTCTCACCAAAGAAATATGGGGTATAATCAAAATGTCATATTTAGACTGATTAAAAGCCTTATCACTGTATTCAGTTTCCTATCAATTACTGAGAGTGATCTGTACCTGACCTACAGGGCAGTCTCTGACCCAGCCTTGATGGAAATGCTGCATATTTGCAAAACTACCTGCACATGGGTTACCCATTCCAAGGATCCAAACATGATGTCTGGCATGAATAGATAATCCTGGAGAGACAGATATATGTTCCAGAGATTACCTCTCCTCTGGAATAGGCTTCCTATTCACGTGAAGCAGAGCCCTTCCCTGACCATGTTCAAGTGAAATCTGGACCAATTGATGGAGAATCACAAATTCACTCATGGGGTGGTGCCCATGTTCCTTACGGACAGAGGCACTCTGTAAAAATTGTCAAAACCCCACTTGCTGACCCTTGTTATCATTCCCCTAAGGATAGAACATTGGATAAAATCTAGATAAAACTGGCTAGGCTTATAAGGGCTCTTGAATCTTGAACCAATAGCCTAGTAATCTCTTATGAACCTATGAACTTAGAAACAAAAGAGTTAAATGAATGCAATAAGAAGTTAAATATATGTATATGTATATATATACATATAAATATATGTGTGTGTGTGTGTGTGTGTGTGTGTATAAATATATATATATATATTTTTTTCTATAGACATATAGAGAGATGATATAGATGATATAGAAAGCACCAATGCATTATCAAAGCACAGTCTGAGATGTAGTAATTTTAGAAAATTTCATTTTTTTTTGTATTAGAACAAGTAAACATAAGTAGGTTTGTTGATGGATGTAATAATGTGCTGGAAGCCAAGGAACTTAAATTGCAGGTTTTGTTGTAAGCCAATACGTTCCCTGACTTAAAGGAAAATATTAATATTAAATGTGTACTTAAACTAAAAATGGTATGATTTTATCATTTTTATTGTATTTTTTATGAATTAATACATTTATTTTTCTACGAATGTAGTGGCTATTTAAATTCTACTGAGCAGCTTATAGGTGGAAAACTTATTTATCAATTGAATGACTAAAAGCTTTTTCATTGAATGATTTCCTTGCAATTTGGCAGGTAAATGTGTTTAAATGTTTTATGTGTTTGGAGTCAAGTAATTTTCTGATGAAGCTGTTAATAAATTGTGGAAGGAAAGTGCTAAAAGAATTCTCCTATTTTATCCAACTATCCATTCTGTGTGGTACTGGCGAGCTGTGCTTAGCCAAGTTTTTTTCAAAACATATACATATCTAAATATATACACACACATATAAATATATTTATCAAGCCCATCTGCAAAACAAGTGGCATTTGTTTTGTTTTGTTTGCATGAAGTCTGGGATTTTCCTTGTGCCTGTGCAGTTGAATGTCGATGTTTGCGTTGTCAACCTTTTTTGGTTAATTTTTGCCATTGACATTGCAGTATGTCAACATAAGGTAACAATCCCATATATATATATATATATATATATATATATATATATATATGTGTGTGTGTGTGTGTGTGTGTGTGTGTGTGTGTGTGTATATATACATATATACATATATAGATAGATAGATAGAAGATAGATAGCTATAGATATGGAGATATAGATATAGATACATGTATATATATATATATATATATATATATATATATATATACATATATATATATATATATATATATATAGAGAGAGAGAGAGAGAGATAAATGATGACCCTAGATCTTGAGCTTTTGGATTTATTTTCACCAAGCCCAGATTTAAAACAAGGAATTCTACTGGAGGATTGATGGTCCCAGTCTAGAAACCCGAAACTGAGTTCAAGGTCATACCTGGAGCAATGGTATATTAGTACCAATTCTCAGTCCACAGTAGGTATAAAAACACAACAAAAAATAATAATAACAATAATGCTGTATTCTGCTGTAGCCTTAGTAAAACTTTATTCCAGTTATCACCAGTTATCTGTCTAACTGATTGAGAATTGGAATAAAGTTTTACTAAGGCTACAACGGCATACAGAGTTATTATTATTATTTTGTTATTATTTTATACCCTTGAAGTCACCCATTGCAAATGAACCCTACTACCTTTCAACAGCTGTGGCTCAGATTCAGGCTCACTTCAAAAAAAAAAAAAAAAATATATATATATATATATATATATATGTGTGTGTGTATATATGCAGAAAAAATACAACTCTTGATACACTCATGACATACTTCTATTCTTTGAACAAGGCCTGTAAAAAGTAAACATAGTAAACTATTCTCACTCCTTGTCCTAGACTCAAAAAGTAACAAAATTAATGCTTGCATTCTTTCTTTTTTCAGTTTAACTAAACAATTATGGTTTCAATAAAGAAACTTCTCTTACTATTGGCAGGTAAACCACCCACCTCTATTACAGAATTACAACCCTTTTTCCTTAAAAGCAGTCTGAACATTCCACTCATATTTACCTTTAATTTCTGGAGTTCTCAAATATAATTTATATGGAATAGAAAGACAGTATTAATAGTCTCATATAAAACAACCCCTGCCCACTTAATCCTCAAGATTATAGACCAACAAAATGCTAACACTCCCTGATAAATGCCTAAAATGCTCTTTGTAGTCACATAAAGGTGTTTGCTAACACATATAGCATTAAATAATTTACAGCATGACTTTAGATAAGTTAATAGCCTTACTGTCCTTTTCTTAATAACAGCCTGTGTCTATAGTAATACTGATGAAGCATTATTAATGGGTGGTCTTCTCACTGACATTAAAAAGGCATATGATAATACTGACCATACACTCCTGAAACAAAAACTTAACACCTCTTTATTAGATGCTGAACATATGTAATGTGCCCTGCAGTACTCCTCAAACTGCATTGCTAGGGCTCAGTTTTTATTTATTTTGTATATATACTTAGTTATTTACTTGTTAATCAGTTAATAGAAGTGGTCTTTCTCAGACCCTTTCCAGAAATGACCAGGGCCATAAGGGCAAGGACATATATATGGATGGACTGTTCGATTCACTTCATAACACTGAAAACTCAAAACACTGAAAATGAGAAAACTTCATAATACAGAGGACCAAAACACTGAAAACTCAAAACACTGAAACTCAAAACACTGAAAACACATATCATACATATACTGAGTTTAAACAACATAAATCATAGCACTTTCCACCAAGTGTAAGCAGGGGGGCAAGCCCCCTGCACCCCCCATACCCCCTGCTACTTAAATATATCAACTCCAAGATTGCACTTAGTGTAGTGAAATGCAATCTTGGAGCTGATATATATAAGTCATAGCTCTCAACCTTCCTTCTCCAAAATGAGGAACACCAGCCCTTATAATGTGGAACAAATGGGCAAAATGTGGAACACATACTAATGGCTTACTAACAACTTCAACTAGGAAGGCCATATGATGGTTAATATGTTGGTTTTACTTATAAAGAAGATATTTTAATGAATTAATATGATTCATTTCTATTTACCATGGATTTCACTTAAAAAAATTCCTAACACTGAATGCGTGACACAGTCTTTCAATGTGGAACATTGAGAAACTTTGAGGAACATGAACTTTTTAAGACGTCAAATGAGGTAGCAGGGGATGTGGGGGGTGCAGGGGGGCTTGCCCCCCCTGATTACACTTGGTGGAAAGTGCTATGATTTATGTTGTTTAAACTCAGTATATGTATGATATGTGTTTTCAGTGTTTTGAGTTTTCAAGATTTTGAAGTTTCACTGTTTTGGTTCCATTGTTTTGAGGTTTCAGTGTTTTGAGCTTTCAGTGTTATGAAGAGAATCTGGACTTTTAAGAGAACCCACTCAGAAAGAAAAGCCCTTTTAGCAGGTGTTGAACATGGATCAGTATTCTAACCCACCTTATGTTGTCATTATTTGCCACTGATTTGCCTACTGAACTCCTTGCAGTACATACGTAGAGGATTATGATCAGGTCTTTGATCATGAACAGGTTATCTGTTCAAGAAATGCATGCCAAGGAATTTACTTGAAAGCAGAGGAAAGTGATACTTGAGAGGTGTCTCTTGATATCCACGTTGAAAATATAATAACAATTATAAAGGGAAAGACCCAACATAATTTTTTGCAGTACATGGAATTTTATCTGCTCCATGTACTGCTATTTACATAAAAAAGTGTAGGTGTGTGAAGTGTTACAATCCTGTAAAACACTTACTGCTACCACACAGACTTGAAGCAGAAGTGAAGTGTCACTCAGGAAAAGTTGTTGTTGTTCGTCTTTCGGCTTTTCCCGGTTAGGGGTTGCCACAGCAGAAATCCTGTCCGCTAATGATTGGCAGTTGGTTCTTATGGTGTCGAGTTGCCAGCCCGACACCCAACCTTCAACGAAGGCACTCCCATTCAATGCATGTCTTTCGAACACCCACTCGACTGTGGGGAGGACATGCAGACTCCACACAGAAAGCACTCCTAACCCAAGCCGAGAATCAAACGGCAGAACCTCTTGCTGTGAGGCAACAACACTACTGCTGCACCACCAGGAAGAGTAATGGTTATAAAAGCTATTAGACATTTCACTGCCACACTTTTTTGTTTCATAGTATGGCTGCGTGGAATGTCTAAAGGCTTTTAAAAGTGTTTTAGCTTTTTGTTGCTGTTCTGTGGTTGCCAGCTCTTGCCACTGTCTGGGCTTTAGTGAGAGATGAGCCTTTAGAGTTGCTTAACAGTAGCTTGTTAAGTACCTTTTTGATGTTCAAAAAAGTAGTAAATGAGCCTGTCTTTTCCACAATTTCAGAGCATAATTCTGGTGCTTAGTACACTACAATATTTTACGCAGAATCTCCTGTTGTTATAACTAGGGAGTATCTCAACCCTTGTACAAATAACTGCATAAAAAAGTTTAATTTTGAAGTATTTCTTAATAAAATGAATCTACCTGTAAATGCTGGCAAAACACAAGCTACACTTTTTTTGCATTTCCCAATGAAAATCTAAAAGCAAAACATAATATTGAATTGATCTAGTCATACATAAATAACGATTAGAACTATTATTATTTTAATTATTATTATTTCAGCTATTTTGGCTTGATTCTGGAAAAGTGAACTTCACATACAAAATAATAAACATTCTAATTCAATAAGTAAGAACAGCCATCATAAAATTGCACTCATTTCAAAACTGGAATACACCCTCCCCTTAATAGTTCCAGCTTCACTTCACAACACAGTACACATCTCTTACAAACTGTGATAAACACAGTAGATAGATTTGTAACTCTTGTAAGTCAAAGACAGCATCATCGTACTGCACTTAATAAGATTAATAATTTATCCAGAACTGAAATAGCTATCCTCTTCTTATGCACACGTCTTTAAAATACGTTTGCAATTTTTGCAAACACCTAGTACATGAGGTTTGCAAATCACTGTTCACTTAGAGTGAAGAGTGAAGGTTCTTAAACTATTGAATGACCATATTTTTCTTTGTGCTGAATTTACGTCCTCCAGATTAGTACAAGCAGTGTCAAAATTTATCCTTCCAGCTTTATGGAATTCTTCTTTACTGCCATCTTTCAAAGTAATGCTTCTAGACTGCATGGGGTACATTTTCAAATGCAACTGGTGTGAAAACCCATGAATAAGCTTGTTGCAGAAGACAGTGTTTCCATTATGCATAAAATCAAATGTCTACAATGAATGCTATATTTCAGCATATGTTGAAACATTACAGATACTCTTAGCAATAAAGTAATACGCCATGAGCATTTCTTGAAATGTAAGGTAGGAATTAATGGTGCCTTGTAAGCTTTTCAATAGTCCTCAACTCTGTTTGACAGTATAATAGATAGCATATGGACTGGACATATACTTTTTTACACTTTGGGGACCAGATGAGGAAGGAAAGCTCAGGACAATTGAGAGGTTTCATTTTACCATCTACCTGTCCAGAGGAGATTGTATGGGAGAAGTGAGTGGAAGGACCGAAAATTCCTGGTTTACAAATTGTGCTGTGATGCTGACAGATGCAGCCTTTGGCTTTCAAGCAATTAATGTAAAAGATACATGGGACAGATGATAAGTTGTACAATTATATCATAACATCAGAAGAAAAGTAGAAACAGTGTTCAATGAATACTTGGATCGTGTCTCAGGACTTCTTACAGAATTCAGAACAGCAGATACTCATGCAGGAGATCCACAAGTTAAACTGGAACTGATAGACATAAGGACAGTGGAAATGGAGAATTGGGATCATCAGAAGAATTTCATGCTGATAGGGGTATTTGACAGGGTAGAGGTCCATAATTTTATGGATTTTGTAATATGGATAGGTATGTCTGAAGAAGAACTGCACGTTTAGAAGGCTCACAGGATATTTGTGTTGGGATCCCATTCCCCTTTAAAGAGAGCTCACAAGATGATTGCATGCTTTACTACTATTGCACCTAAGGAGGAGGAATCAATACGCTGTTGGAACCAGGAAAGAAGTGTATATGGAAAGAATGAAGAATCTACTGTGAGTAGGGCTATTCAAGTGATGCATGTCATATGATGGGAAAGTTCATCCTGGCAAAGAAGCTATGTAGACAGCCTCAGCTGAGGTTTCATTTGCCGTATTCTACTTTCTTTCTTCAACTTTCTTTCTTTCTTTCTTTCTTTCTTTCTTTCTTTCTTTCTTTCTTTCTTTCGTCCTTAGGGTTCACAACTATGCCTTGAATCCACCAGATGCAGTTCATGTAATTTAAGACTGGATCACAGTGTGGTGAAATGAATGAAGTTCCTCAGGGTTTACCATGGTGGCAAATTTTTCAAATTAAGTCATTTATTTCTAAGTTGTTTACTGTACAAGGTGGTTTAGCTTTTTGGTTGGAGGGAGGCTGCAAAATAGGGCAGGGTGTTACCCAAAGCTGAGACTGAGGGATATTTATAGTCAGCTTTTCCTTTTGGCCCTGGATCTTTCAGTGTTGCTATATAATTAATGGGCTCTCATGCTTCATTGTCCTATATCATCCGAAGAACAAAATATAGTTTCCCTGCTTACTTAATGTACTTTGCTCAAACATCTCCATATGTTGACATTGTGGAGCTTCTGAAGCTAACTGTTTGGATATAATATCTTATACGGAGCCTTATTGTAGGCTACATCCATGGGGCAATGCATGTCAGTCCTCATCATGACCATGTTTTATAGTTTTGGTTGCCTGCAGCTTTGTTACCTTTATGCAAGTTGTTTAAAACATTGAAATGTTAAATCTCTGTTATAGTTACTGCATATTAGATGCAATTTTTAAATTCTGCTAACCCTTCAAATATTTTGCATTCATTTTAATAGATTTAAAAAATGGAGATACAAAGATGTTAAAGGGAATAAATGGAATGATTATTCTGGATTTTTCTGTTTCAACTTCAACTGTTAAAACATAGTTTTTAGTCGTCGTATGTACACCACATTCCTATTGCTGGCAATCTTTTGTAAGAAGGACATGTGTATATAAATCATATGTTGTTTAGTTCTAACTATTACCTTTGTGAACATTCAATGTTTTGATTTCTTCTCTTTGTGGTTATGCTCTTCTGATTGATTGTTTATTAACCAATCGATACAACTGTTGAATAAAGTAGACAGTTTGAAGGAAAAAAGACTGGAAAATAACAAGAGATGTGAGGCAGCAGGATGATCATCCATTTCTGTAAAACTATAAAAAGGATTTGCCTCAGAAGTGAACAGTCAAGCCTTTTCCATTGTTTCAGAAATGTATCCAGCAGAAGGAGAACATATTGTCAGACTAAAGTGATTAATGGGACTAAAATGAAAGCATTGGATTATTCTCTTCCCTTCCTCTCTCTATCTATTCCCTTCCAGATTGTCTTATGCCTGCTTCTCTCTTTTTTATCCTCTATTTACCTGTTCTTTTTCCTTTTTTGGTAGTCTGACCTCCCCTTTGAAAAACTGATGCAATTAAATGATATTGATTTTTGGTGATGACTCTTTTAACTCTATAGTTAGTCAGAAAGTGAAGAGTTCACACTAGATTCCCTGGGGTAAGAGGATAACAATGTATGGTTGTTTACTATAATGTTAACAGAATGGGGACTAAGTTAGTGGAAATAGAACAAAGCTAAGCTGCCCATGACAGCATATGTAAGGTCAGCTTTTCTCTGTCATACCTAGCAGTAATTGTCTAAATTGACTAATTCAGTATTGCTTTTCCTGCAAGGCTGTAGGTTTGCAGTCTAATTGTTTACCTTAGAAGAAAAAACATATGATGAAAGACTTAAAACATTTATTCACTTGCAGATGTTTGTATACAGTTATAGAATATATTTTAATGAATTATGACAGGATTTGTTTCTGGTGAAGTATGTTTGTATTTATTTATTTATTTTTCTCTTAAAACAATACTCATGAAGCTATAAGCAATATTTACAGTGATGTTAAGACATGTAAATTATACTTTACATTTTCCTAAAAGAAAATATTTTTAAATATAAAGTGTTAATAACTTACTGTTCATTTTAATTACCCAATAATAGTGTTAACTTTGTTTAGTACATTGATTGTTAACTTCTCAGGCTTGAATGAATGTTTTGGCATAACTATTATAAACATTTTGTGTTGCCACTTGCAACCAGCAAATGTGAGGTTGTAGAAGATGCTGCGACCTCACCTGGCAGGGTCCCATGGGGAATTTAACAAAGACATTAGGAGCTACTATCAGTTGTATTTGCCTGGCTTCAGAATGAAGCACATGATACTTCAATTTGATTTAATACATTGTTGGATAGTAGTAACACATTTTAATATAGACCACATTTAAAATACTATTTTGGAATGCACATGAGTTATTAAACCTGACTGAAAAGGCAAACATTTTTGCTTACCTGCAAAAAAGCATACCTTTCTGGCATCTGTTCTGCAGGAGATTTTCCTTACAGAGATGAAATCTATAAAATGAGTGAAAATTGGATATAAAATATCAAGTTTAATGTCACTGGGTAAAGGAAAAAGGGACAATATTGTTTTTAGGGTTATAGAATGCTATCAGGTTAATGGGTGTCATACAACATTAGGAAAGAAAATTTACTGGATAGGGAATCCCTTTTACATTGCAGTCACTATATGTTTACCTGGGGATAAAGTAGACTAAGCTGATGGACTTCCTTTCTGAATCTGTGATGTTATCAGACTAAAGAACTGCTTTCAGCAAGAGAATGCATTCTTGTTACTTACTGAGGGTGTTTGGAGTTTTCAGATTAAGTGTTTTAGACTTTATTGTGAGATTATAGGATATGCAGGTGTAGTAAATATTTTTGAACAAATTTCAGGTAGGTTTGCTTGCTACTCCCTGGCTTTCAGAAGTGCTCACTGTGAAATCATATTTTTAAATTCCAATAAGCAAACCCAGTTTATCAATAGTTTTACTCAATACATGATTACTTTTTCAGACCACACAACTCAAATTCTATGCTCGATAGTGGAAGACAGAGTTCCCCTGGAGACACTAGAGGTTTAATTCCTTCTTTACTGACTTCCTTTTTTCAGACAAAAGTTTGCAAATATGAATCAGGAATGGGAAAGGACATATCTGCAAAGTCCTGGGCAAGGGACTAATTTCAGGCTGTACTCAGCAATGTGCATCTAAAATTAGTAAATATAGCCACTTGAATGTGAATGAGTGGTTAGGTTAGTTGGAATAGAAAAAACAGGGAGGATGTGGCCAGTTTAAATGTTTAACAAGGTAGCTTATTATTAACAAATCTGACTGAGCAAGAGACAGACTACAACCCAAGAGCTCTTAAACATATGGATATTGAGGTATTGTCAAAAGCTCAAATCAATTGGCCCTTAAACTGTGGCTAGAAAAAGCAGTAGAATTGTGGAAGGTGCAATAAGGTCTTATAATCTCATGAGTTCTAACTCTGATGAGACCCTGGAAACTGTATCCCAGTGTTGCACTCCATGATACTGTTTAAATATAAACAGACCTACCAGATGATCAAGAAACAACTTGATGGGCGTGGCCAAGGATGAACACAGGATAGCAGCAGATTTCTTCAGCTCCACCAACATAACTGCACTGACAGGAAATAATTACTTTAAAATTCAACTAATGAAATAATTTTCTTTCTAAATACGTTTGGAATATCAGTTTCTTGAATAATATCTAAAAAAGAAAGAAAATTTAAATAATTTTCCTGTCAGAAATCATCTTGGAAATTTATCTTTCATCACCTCTGTTCAGAATGAGTTCCAGTAAGGCTAACAGTCAGGATTCCAGCATCAAGAAAGAGCTTCAGTCTTTGATATCAACTATTCAGCAACTAACAACCAAAATGGACAGACTGGATACTAAAATTGATAACTTTATAGAAAAAACTACAAAACAAATGGATTTGTTACATCAAGACTTGCAACATCAGAAAGCTCAGATTACAGGTATAGAAGAGACTCTTAATGATATGGACAACAGAATTCAGGAAGAAGAAATTAACATTGAATTTTTACTGAAACAAAACACACACCTACAATCCAAACTTGATGACCTGGAAAACAGATCTAGACGCAATAATATTAGGATTTTTGGACTGCCAGAAAATATAGAAGGTAACAACATTACTTCCTTCTTAAATACTTGGCTTCCCAAAACTTTAGACTTGTCAGAAGCATTTTCTTTTGGTATTGAAAGAGCCCATAGGTCCTTATCTAATTTTAACTCTAATAAAAAGTATCCTAGATCAGTTATTGTAAGATTTTTATCATCTTATGACAAGGAGATGGTATTAAAATTTGCATGGGCTAAAGCACCTATAAAAATTAATGAGGCAACTGTGCGTTTTGACAATGACTATTCTTCCTTGGTAATAACTAAAAGAAAAGTTTTTTTGCCATTAATAAGAGAGCTTAAGAAAGCACAGTTCAAAACACACCTTTTATTTCCTGCCAAACTAAAAATCTTTTTACCTGATGGCCCTAGAATTTTTGAAGACTTGGACTCTGCTTTGCTGTATATTAAAAAAAATAAAATATTAGATAAAATAGAAGATATGGAATGGGCAAGTCCTTCGCTAAAGGGGATGGCAACAGGAACTTCTTGGAAGACTTCGGAGAAGCAAAAAAGACTAAAAAACAAATGACATGTTCTATATATTTTTTTCTCTTTTAAACTCTTCAAATATAGTTACTGCATTTCCAGAAAGCCACAAATATTTTAAAGATTTATTCAAAGTTACTTTTTTGTGTGCAAAGAACTGTTTTGTTTCATAAATAATCAAACTCTCTGAGGAACAAATAACATGCTATGAATCAACTTGTTTCTCTTTGTGATAAAGAGACCTAAGGTTAGTAATTTGATACATTTCCTTTCTCTTCTTGTTTTAAATAATGGCATTCTTTCTAAACTATGCATTTAGTGAGAGGTGGGGGAGGGCAAGGAGAGAAGTATGATGAAATATATGGAATAAGTGAAATAATAACTTATTAGTTCTTTAAAATTATATATGCTGTTTAAACACTGTTGCTAAATATTATACCATGACTTAATTGCTTATACATGATTTCAAATAATATGTCATGATATAATTGCAAATAATTAGAACTAAAATAGTTGTAAGTAATATGTCTCATGTTTAACTTTATTAAAACAAACAGCAAGTAATATATCTTTGTAGATACTCTTTGTAGCTTCCTTTTTTCTTTCTTCTCTCTCTCTCTCTTTTTTTTTTTCTCTCTTCTTTTTTTTTCTTTTTCTCTCTCTCTCTCTCTCTCTCTTATATATACAGCTATATGCTTCTGATAATACTGATATATGTATATAATAAGATTTGTATGAGAAAATGAAATAGGGCATATAAAAATAAGTTGTATAATATGTTAAATAACTGTAGGCTTGGTTTCACTGTCATAGAGACTGTAATGACTTGTAAAATATTTCGTGAAGGTTTTGCACTGTTTAGATTCATTTGTATTACTAAATGAATGTCAGTCACTTGCTTTTACTAAAGTTCCCACCAGAATGTTAAGGGAGACAATTTGGGATGTGGGTTACCTCGTGAATAGTGTCCTCGAGTCGTTTTAAAAGCTTCAACACTCAGAATGCACGCAGAGAAGCTGAATGCAACCATTTTGAACTTTGACCCCTGATTTCACACTGACACATCGCAGATTCAAGAAGAATACTGTTTCAGGAAGTAGAACTGCTGTAAATGCGACTTTGTGATGAAAAACAAACTTTACGACATCTAAATGTGAGTTATTCTTTATAACAACTTACTTATTTAAGATGTAATTTATAAAATATAAAAGTTATAATGATTTTAAATGACTTAGTATGCCATAGTAAACAAGTGAGATATTTTTGAAGGCATAGAAGGTAAAACACATATACACATGTTTTTGAAAGCTTACATGACTGCAGCATATTAATGTATATAAATACTTATGATTTAAACATATATAATGGTATAAATCATTTGTCTTAACTAACTGACAAGTACAAGTATCATTATGATTATATTTTAGAAGAAACTGTCATGTGACATATTTTAAAGCTGCAGTTCAGATATATAAAATACAGATGGCTTTCATCACAATGATTTATGTATAAATAGGAATTAACATTGCTGTGCAGTATAATTTTTAAACTTATGTATGAGTATAAATACTTTATTTAATTGGCAATAATAAGTATGAGAAGAAAGCTTTTGGTGCAAGTAATTTAAAGTTTTTAAAACTGTTAACTGCATTTCTATGGCAGAAAGTAGGAATACTCTAATATATGTAATGTCTGAACCATAATAGCCTAAGTTATTGAATTCAAATGAACATAAGAACGTATTCTTACAAACTTTTAATAAACTAATATATAGATATGCCCCCCTTTTTTTCTCTCTTTCTCTCTCTCTCTCTCTCTCTCTCTTCTCTGTTCCCATTATCAAGATTGTTAGAATGCTATTTTGATTATGAGTGTATTATACAAAATAGATGTACATAGTAATATGAGCTGTTTCTAAATGTTCTTATTTGTTTATATGAAGCTGATTTATAAATTGTTTAGCTTTGTCATAATAGATAATCTAATTAAATGAGGTTAACTTTAGTTAATAATAGTTAGTATTGAATTATTTTGGTGGCAGCTGAGGTACTGCTGCTTAGGATAGGGGGATAACTTGAGTGGTATGTGCTACTCAAAGTTGGAGTTCTTAACTCCAGGCTGGGTGCAATGTTTAATCCTAATATTATTTTCACCTGATTATTGTTGTATGTATATAGTTCCGACATCCACATCACATTTTATAAACTCATTGTCACTACAAATAAAAGTGAAACTTATACAAAATTCCATAAGATTTTCAATAAATACAGCTATAATTAATGGTACACCTAAAGGAGGAGACATAATATCACTTATTTTGTTAATTGTTATTCTGATTATATGTCTTATATGTTTATAAAAGCTAAATGATATCTCTAAAAGGAATTTCTTTAAACATTAATGGATTGAATAACCCATGTAAAAGGGCAAGTTTAATGAGATATATTAATTTGCATAGGGCCAACTTAGTATTCCTTCAAGAAATACATCTCCTGAAAAAGGATATTGATAAATTAGCCACTAATAAATATACAGTCTTGGTTAGTTCAGAACACACACAGAAAAAGAGGAGTGGCTATTTTATGGAATAAAAGTATGCCCATACCTAAAACTATTAAGTCTTATAAAGATGATAAAGGAATGTTTTGTATGGTTACAATACAGATTAATGGAAAGACATATACATTAATCAATGTATATTGGATACCAGGAATTGGCATTAATACAGTGAAACACCATCTCAATAAGATCATATCATTTTCTATAGGAGATATTATTTTAGCAGGTGACTTTAATTGTATCCTACATGAAAAAGATACTACTACTATAGGAAAAAGGAAAATTACATCTAATGCAAAACATTTAAAGGATTTTGTTAATTTATATCATTTGAATGATATTAATAATCAGATAGATTCAAAATCATTACCATGCACTTTTTTTTCTAACAGATATAAAACGTATTCAAGAATAGATAGAGTCTTTATTT
Organism: Protopterus annectens; assembly: GCF_019279795.1. NCBI lineage: Eukaryota > Metazoa > Chordata > Ceratodontiformes > Protopteridae > Protopterus > Protopterus annectens. The sequence goes on from NC_056726.1 coordinate 304,243,346, forward strand.
CTAACCAGATGGTAACAGGCTTAATTAATTCCAAAATCATTTTGTGTCCTATATCAGATCATAATTTAATTGTCTTTGAGTTTATGGTAAAAAGTACTTATAATGTTCAGATCAAAAGAATACCAGCATACTTAACTCAACTAAAAGACTATAAAGATTATATACTTTCAGAAGTGCAACATTTCTTAGACTTAAACACTACACCTGATGTCTCCATTGTTTACATTTGGGATGCTTAAAAATCATATTTATATGGACAAAGTATCAGATGGTATAATAATAAAAGGAAATCTTGGGACAAGGAATTACTAGATATTCAAAGCAAATTAGACTCATACAAACATAATAATAAAGAAAATATTATGGACAAAAAAGTAATTGAGGAAATAAATAAATTAAATGATAAATACAAAGAAATTTTAACTCATAAAGTCAAAATAACATTAGAGAAATATAAGTTTTTGTCTTACTCAATAAGTCCCAAATACTTACATAGACTTAAAAATAAAACAAAAATGTTGAATAAACAAAATCATATCAAAGAAATTTTCTCTCCAAGGAAAAAGAAGAATGTTTCTAGTTTACCAGAAATATTAGATAAATTTAGAAATCACTTTCACAAAATTAATCATAATAACATTAACATGGATCCTAAAGATAAAATAAAGAAATTTATAACTACAAACATGAACAAAAAACTTAACAAACAACAGACTAAACTAATGGATAAAAATATTTCATATACAGAGGTTATTACACAAATAAACAAACTTAAATCAAACAAAGCACCAGGTAATGATGGTATTATACGAGAGATCTATAAAATTCTTCCCAAAAGTACTTACTCATTAATACATAAGGTTTTTATTTTGGCCCAAAATGAGTTAACAACTCCCCCATCTTGGCAATACACATTTATTTCACCAATTTTAAAACCCAATAAAGACCCAACCAGATGCACTTCATATAGACCTATTTCATTGCTTAATGTTGACTATAAAATGTTCTGATAGATTAAAGACAATCATCCCAGGCATAATAGACATAGACCAGACAGGCTTTATTATAAATAGAAATACTTTTGATAATATAAGGAGAACTTTAACGTTAATTGATTTTGCAAATAGGAAAAAGAAAGATTTAACACTTATTAGTCTCGATATAAGTTCAGCATTTGATTCAGTAAGTTGGGACTACTTGTTTATCTTACTGAAGTGCACAAACTTCTCTGATGCATTTGTAAATCTAATTGAACATCTATATAAAGGAGCATTGGCTTACATTAAGATAGGAACATATGTCTCACAAAAAATACCCATTTTAAAAGGTACAAAACAAGGGTGTCCACTCTCTCCACTATTATTTACTTTAATAATGGAGCCTTGGGCTAATTTGATTAGAAACAGTACTGATATAGAAGGATTTGATATAGATGAAAATACAATATCTAAAATTCAACTTTTTGCAGATGATGTTCTAATTACATCAGCAGGAACTAACTCTTCTATGCAGTCCTTATTTGATAAAATTATGGCTTTTAAAAATATCTCTGGTTTAATATTCAATGAAGAAAAAACTAAAATATTACTAATATACACATGAAAAAATGTCCTCAGTAATGATTTTAACAAATATATACTCAACTCAGCTCAGATAACTTACTTAGGTATAATATTAACTAAAGATATTAAATCTATTATACATAATAATTATAGTAACTGTCTTCTTAATATACAAAATCTTTTCAATAGCTGGAACAATATGTTTTTTACCATGGAAGAGATACTCACAATTATTAAAATGATAATATTCCCTAAGATATTATATTTAATACAATCAATAATTCTCCCACCTACAAAAACAATTATTAAGAAATTGAATTCATTAATGTTAAATTTCTTATGGGCACCTAATAGACCTAGGATTGCATTAAAGAAACATACTAATAGCTGGTCTCAAGGGGACATTTCATTTCCAGACTTTAATTTATATACTATATCTTCTATTATAAAAGTTATTACTTTGTTAATAGATCAGTCATATGTTTCAAGATGGAAAGATTATTGGGAACTAATTAGCATTCACTTCATGAAAATCTCTTTAATACATAAAAATATTATTGTAAATAACCCCATGTTATGGTTACTAAAAGAATTTTGTACTTCATCTATTACACCAAAATATATAGTTAGTTACCCATTAAACATTATTATCAGTTATCGTAATTTTATATTTATGCATCCTAAGTATAAGGAATGGAATTTTATTCTATTCCCTATAATGTATACACAAGGTATGCTTTTGTCAACCACCTCTGAAAGAACTCTTTTAGTCACAGAGAATGATCTAAAGTATTGGTATCAGTTGCTGTCTGATAATAAAGTAAAAAATTTAGACTTCTTAAAGCAAGAATTTGATTTGAGAGAAACATGTTGGTTAGAAATTCAGACTTTTAGACAACATCTTATTAATAAAATTGATTTAATGTCTTTAACAGTTAAAGAATCTGTTCCAATTCTGATTGATTACTTGATATTAAATTTACAACATAGAGTTTCTGATAAAGGTAAGCTCTCACACATACATAAAATTATCAGAGAAGAAACTCATTACAGTTCAGATACCTATTGGAATTATTTCATTTCCATTAATGGTGAATCACCAAAACAACAAGATAAACAATATATATTGGAATCTGCTTATAAAACTACTTCTTTCATTAATTGGAGACTTTTTACTTGGAAATTTTTACATAGATCTTTCTATACACCTTTAATGATGAATAAAATAAATAATAAAGACAACTTATGTAAAAGATGTAATGTAGAAATAAATGCTGATTGGGCACATATGTTTTATGACTGTATAAAATTGAAGGAATATTGGAAGTTAATCAATGATTTTTTGCAGGCCCTTTTCACAGATAATTTCATTGTTTCTAAATCACTTATATTATTCAACACTCCTGTTCCTAAAAGTGTTAAAAAAGTTAAACTTCCCTTATTATGGTCTATTCTAGCAGTGGCTAGAAAAATAATGACCAGAAATTGGATTTCAGATACCCCTCCTTCATTTAATGAATTTAAAAATGTTATGACTGAAGTGTGTCATATGGAATTGATGACAACAAAATCAAGAACTACTAGAAAAACATCTTACTATATTATATGGGATACTTTACAAAACCTGTTAAAAAAATCTTAGTTTCAATAGTAAGATATTATAGTTTAATCAATTGATTTGATTTGTAGTGGATGTCTCTGTAAATACTTTGGTTATTTTATTGAATGTTATAACTATTTATATTTTAATTGCTTGTATAAAATTGTTATGATATTTATTTTGTATGTTAAAAACAATAAACTTGTTTTAAAAAAAAAAAGAAACAACTTGATAAGTGGAAGCTCTTCAGCTTAGACTTGGCTCAGGGGATTTCTGTTCTTCAAATGTTTATACTTCCAGAATAGCTATGTATTTTTCAGAGTCTTCTGTTTAATCTTTGAATTAATAATTTCTCTAGTTTAAAGAAGATGAGTTTTTTTCCCTTTGGAAAGAGCAAAAGCCTGTTTTTTTGTGACAAAGAGGTGTTCCAAGGTGATGGGGAGGTCTTGCTGTTTCAGATGTCTATACTTATTAACAAGTGTCCCAGCTCTACTTTGGAATGCAGTAGAGTATTAAATGTCTTGGAATGAAGTGCTGAAAGGGACTCTGAAGGGAGACTATCTGTGTGCCATTTTAGGAGAGGGAGTCTATTAACCTGCAGACATTATTGATCTTACTTAGGGAGACGTTAAACTGGTCTTTGAAAAGAGCTGGAGTTGGAAGGTGTCAAAAAGGTTTTGGACCCTAAAGAAACCAGATATCTGACACCTTCATCTTTGGATCAGAACCTAACCAGAGTTTCATCAAATACAGCAGAAAATAGATGGGGGAAAGAAAAATGAATGCAACTATTGTAAAGAGCAATTAAGCTATGGGCAGGGGGATTAATTGATCTATACAGGCCTACTTGTTTTATTTAAAAGTGAAACTTCTCTTGTTAGGAAATTCAGATGTACAGGAGGATCAATATAACATTAATAGTAAAGGGAGCTAGCATCATCAACATGTGGTTAGTAGGACATTTTGGCAGATTGCAAGGGGTTGTCAAAACAGATAATCAAGGAACTGGTCAGGAGCCTTTGGACACCTGTGTGACTATAAGACCTTGGTCTGCATCTAAAAACATCTGTGGTCCTACAAAGCTGATATAAGTATTTTTTGCAGTTGCTCTAACTACCCGAGTGCTATTTAACAGTTTTGCACTGCATTTATTTACTTGGTTGAATTTATCACCATTTTTCAGCCTTCACTTGTTAAAGAAATGTCTGTTTGTTACTGTACTGTTCTTATGTTGTTTCAGCAGTGTTCTGATATTTCCTGACCTCCTCTGATACTACTAAAGCTCTTCTGAGTTTGCCAAAATATTTCTAAATTTTCCAAAGTTTTTCTGTTTGTAGAAATTTGTGAATTTATTTTCAATGATTCCTGATACTGTAGGAGTTCTACCTTTTGTTGTAAAGCATTTGTTACTGCACTTGAATTCAAAGTCTGTTTGTTTTCAATTAAGTGGGTTTTATTCAGCACTCTGGTGAGAGCAGAGGGCTAATTCAACCCATCAGAGTTGAGAACTGCTGGTGGAAGGCTTATTGTGCATGTATCTGTTTGGCTTGAGCTGTGTAGAAGTCTTTCATCCTGCTGGTATGTGCAAACACAGTTACCGACTCCTTGTATATAAGCAAACCTCTCCAGTTTAAAATCCTGTACAGGTAACTCTCTCCATAGTCTCCCACTGTTCACAGCTACTTTAAGTGCTGCCAGTTTTTACATAGGGCAGCACCACTGCAGGTTATCTTATTGTATACCACTAAACACTCTCACTTAGATGTTTAAGTGACTCTTCACTACTCCTTCCCATCTACTAAGGATCTAGTATAATGGATAGGCACTTCCCTGTCATCTCTGTTTCTGGTCTGGTGGATATGGGCATCTTGAGGCAGTATAGTAATTGCCTCATGTTCATTGACAACCATTTAATTTTAGAACAGACAAACACAGTGTGTGAGAGATGTAGAGATAGATACACAATGACATTGGAGACAAAGCACTCACATAGACACATGAAAAATGCAAACCAGGTTGTCACTGTTATACCCAAAGCACTCAATACCAACTCTAAGGAAGAAACACATAGACCCAAGTATGCGCAGGTACTCACATGTAATCTACCCAGCCCTCAAAGATCTCCAAAAAACATCTCTAAGTGGCCTCACACACACTCAAAAAAGACAGCACCTCACACAACATATAACTCTGAAAATCATTGTAGCCCAGCTTCAAAGCCCATAAGGCAGCACACCACACAGCCAAACATTCATTCATTAGTTTTTGGGGATTTCACTGTAAGACATACTGATGTCCTCATTACCAGGCTAAACAAGGAGAGGATCACACTGAGCTGTCTGTCTGGAACCAGAATCCTTCAAATCAGGCATGCACTTAGGTCTTTAAATCACAAGTACCAGTATGACACGGTCATAGTCCATGTTGGCATAAAAATGACCTAAGGCATATCTCACTGAACTATATGAAGAGAGACATGATAGAGCTCTCTGAATATGTGTTCCAGCTGGGTATGATTCTAGCCTTGCGTAACATCATGCCTTCATCACTGATGATGCCACAGTACCAGCAACAAATGGTTGACTTCAACAATTGCCTCAGTTTCTGGTGTTACAACAAGGAGAGCCAATATCTGTCAGGCTGGGGAGACACTATTGACAAACTACAATACTTTGCCAGAGGTGGTTTGCATTTGTCACTACTTGGCTTCTGGATACTAGCAAATGCTTTATCTATCCCATAGTGCATTTTTAGGCTGTGCCAAGTTGTTAAATACCTCCAACATAACAAAAAAATCACACACAACTATCTAAGGTACTGGGGCTCAGTGCTAGGAGTTTAATTAGAAAATGTATTCTGTGGAAGCATTCTTCATCCTGGAGAATTCAGGCATATATGCAGTCATGGAAACATAGATCAGAACCATGGGAAGCACCCTGACTATCAAAGGCTACAATGCCTTTCATACATTTCAATCCACCTTAGCTCAGGATAAAACAAAAAGAGAAGGTGTCTCATTGTTTATAAAGGACAAGTACGCAGCTAGACCGGTCTAACATGACTTACTTGAGCTGCTCCATGCTCAAATAATCATAGGTGCAACTCCCTATCATATCCTTGCTAGCTACAGATACTCTAACATGAGCGTGGAAAACCACACCTCTTACCCATATCTACTGGAATCTCTTAACATTCAGCCAAATACCATACTTATGGGTGACTTCAACTACCTCTCCATAAACTGGGAGATTTACACAACCCATAATTCACTTGTTCAGAGGTTTTTGGACTTTGTCAATGCAAACACCCTGGAGCAACTAGTTATCTCCCCAACTAGAGGTACAAAGATCCTAGATCTGGTACTCATGAACATGGGGGGATGCTGCTTCCTCCAATGCATTAACTCCTCTCTGGTTATCTCTGACCACAAAACAATATTCTTGAGTATTAAAACTAACCTAGAACCCCCATCAAACTCCAAACATGTTAAGAACTTTGTTAAGTCCAAATAACTCAAACTATTGACAGTTGATTAAACTTCCAAACCCCTCCAAATGTGGATGACACTGAGGATTATTCTGAGCTGTACACAAAAGCACTGTACAATCACATTCATAGTTGCACAGAGGAAGCAGTATCTGTTTGAGTCAAACCTATGATTACTGGCAAAAAATAAACTACTCTGCTGGACCCCTAGCATAAATAGGCTACTCAAAAAAGGAAAAAAAAATCCTCTTCAAAGCCAAGGTACAGACAAAAATGCAAACAGACACGCAAAAGAGTAAACAAACAAATTAGACTGCTGGTCAAATCTGTCAAAGCAAACTATGAGGCAAAGATAGCCTCCCAGGTGGTGAAAGATAACTAAAACCTTTCTTAATTATGTTTGTAACCGCAGGGGAAACACTCACAAATGTGCCTAGTTAATTATGAACAGCAGCACTTACACCCAGCTTGAAATGAAAGCAAACCTGCTGTCTGACAAGTTCAGTTCAGACTTCTCCCCTCATCACTTCCTACCACACCCAAAGAAATACCCACATCCATCCCCCTACTGGTCATTATGAGGGAACGGGCCCTTACTGAGCTTGCTAAAGTCAAAAACACAGCCTCCATTCCAGGATGATTTTTAAATAGTCTAAAATCTATCAGGGCCTCTAAAACCCTCTTTAATCACAGTATCCAGATGGGCTTTGTCCCAGAAGAATGGAGGACTGCAACAGTGCCCCTCTGCACAAGGGGGACCATCAACTGTCGCAAGGAACTACAGACTCATAAACTTGACCAATCATATCTGCAAAGCCAAGAAGAGAATGGGTCTATATTATAACACTGAGGTCTTAAAACTTCGAATGTTATAATATCGAACCATTTCGATCGAAAGACCATAACAGCGAACACTCAGAATAGCAAATTTGTTTTCCCTGGGAAAAAATTTGCTGTTCCGACACACATACACACAACACAAGCACACCAAAATAAATAATCCACACACATACACTTCACAAAACCCTACACTAAACCATACATACACTACTAGCTATTCACTTACCTTCAGCCAACCCTAACCCTAAGGTCCGTAACTACCGCACACTCACCTTACTCGCTCCCTAACCCTAAAGTCTTTATTGCACACTCACCTTTGTTCGCACACTTACCTTAACCCGGTCCGCAACCTTCACACCACAGTCAAGGAAATAGCGAAGCTGCAGAAACGGCCCATCGAATACTTTCCCATGGAAAGTATTCGATATTCTGTAGCTTTGCTATTCTCAGCGTTCGATGTATAGGGTTCGATATTATAACATTTGAAGTTTTAAGACTTTGATGTTATAATATAGACCCGAAGAGAATTATCATGTGCCTGATCAATAACAACATAGAAAATCTCCAAACACTGGACCAGGCCCAATTTGGCTTGCCAAAGGGAAGTATTCCCTGCTGAGATTGGTATACTTCTTCGAGAAAATCACCAGGGCCATGGATGAGAGTAAAACAGTACACATCAATTATCAAGACCTCGCCAAATCTTTTGACATGGTCCATCACTCAGGGATCATAGATAAACTTATTGAGTTAGGCATAAACCCTACATCATCAGATGGATTGCAAACTGGCTCGCTGACAGGACCCATGTTGTCTGGGTAGGTGAATCCACTTTTGGTAAGAAACATGTTACTAGTGGTTTCCCGCAGGACCCAGTGCTTGGACCCCTCCTGTATGGTATATACTTCTGTGAAATGAAGGCCAATGTTGAGGTCTCTAGCTCACAAGGTTGACTGGTGACAGTAAGCTGGGAGCAATCAATGGATCCCCAAATGATGTTGATATCCTACAAACTGGGCTAAAAATGACAAATGACTGGTGTCAAAACCATGATCTAAGACTAAATACTAAAAAATGCATAATCATATCCTTCAGTAAATCAAATATCCCAGCAAATTTTTATATTGATAGCACACCCCTAAAAGTAGACCCAATGGTGACAGACCTAGGACAGAAATAGATAATGACCTAAACTTTGACCACTAGGTAGCTATAGTAGTGAGGAAATGCTTTTGTGTGGCTCAACTTATAAATACATGCATGGCATCAAGTTCAAAGGAAGTCATAGTGCCATTGTACTTGGCCCTCATCAGGCCCATAATCAAGTACAATGCTCCCCTCTGTATGTACCTAACCAGGTACTTACACCAACTTGAGCAGCCCCAGAAGTTTCTCACTAAAGAAATATAAAGCGTAAGACACATGTCTTATGCAGACCGACTAAAGGCCCTATCCCTTTACTCCATCTCATATCGTTTATTGAGAAGTGACTTATGCCTGACCTATAATGCATTCTCTGATCCAGCCCTAGTGAATAAATTACATATTCACAAGAACAAATGTATGAAGATTACAGATTCCATGGACCTGAACCATATTTGTGACGCTAACAAAAGTTGCTGGAGAGACAGATCTGTTTCCCAAAGGCTACCTCATCTATAGAATAAACATGCCATCTTCGTAAAACAAAGCCCATACATCATTCTCTTCAAAAGAATTTGGATAAATGGATGTGGAACTAAACTACACTAAATTCTGAGTTTTGCAATCAGCTCTCTGTTGAAATCTGTAAACAAAGCCAGTCTGGATGTGACAGAAAGAGTCAGTTCTAGAGATGTAAATACAGACTTTGCAGGATCAACAAGGGAAACTTCCAAACTTATCAAACTTGGTAACAGAACCAGAACTGTCAATAGAAGGTCCATAACACAGCTACCTTTTCAGGGACTTAGCATTCCAAAAGCTAAAGCTAGGTTTGCTGCCAACAATCCCTTTAATCTGGTCATCCAATTGTAAGATGGACCAGTTCTTAGTAATAATATCACAGATCTTATGCACATTGCTGGAGTAGGTCAGGGTCATTCATGTTACACTATCAGCATTCCTTGTACATGTACAGACCCCCTGAAATCCCTGTCCAACTTCTCTTGAAAAACACGGAGCCCAATCTGTTGAATGAAGGAGAATCCCCTTGTCCATGTGCTCATGCACCTCACTGAAAGAGTAACCCCTGGCAATAAAGGCATTCGATAAATCATCAGCTGCATTCCTGAACTTAGCTCCATCAGTATGGAGTCTAGAAGACCGTAAGAACTGACTCTTCATAAGTGTATGGTAAATATGCATTGGGTACATGCTGGAGTGATGTAAAAGTGTATTCCTCTAGCACTCCTTTCTGTGCAACTCAGTGTTAATACCACTGTTCCCATCTGAAATCAGACAGACATCCAGAAAGTCAATATTTTCTTTCAAATGCACATAAGTAAAATTAAGAAACATGGGGGAAGAATTCAAATAGCAGACAAAGTCATTTAACTCATCAATGATGCTTCCCCACAAAAGAAAGACATTGTTAACAAAACATCTATAATAGACAATGCATTGCACAAAAACATTTTCTCATAAAACATATTCCTCCTCCCAGCTAGCCATTACCAAATTGGCATAACTGTTTGCACAGAGGGTTCTCATAGCCGCCTCCACTTTTTGCAGGAAAAAAATCATTCCCAAATATAAACACTATTATTAAGTATGAGACCCAGCAAAAACATATCAGCTTTGTACGCTGGTATGACCAGCCACTCTTACTCATGAGATTAGATCTAACCATCTCAACTCCGAAATCATTGGGCATGGATGTAAAGAGAATACCGACATTCAAAGTTACCATGACACATCCAATGACATCCCCTCTAGCAGTGACACATTGAGAGAGGGTACGTAAAAAATGTTCTTTGTCTTTGAAGACACCTGGAGCTACTTCAACAAATAGTTTAATGGATTTCTCCACAAAAATAGAAGGGGTCTCCATGACCCACCCACGTCCAGATACGTGCATGGTTGCATGGGTGGGTCCACCAAGTGTTTATGTATTTTAGGCAATCCATGTATGATGGGTATGACTGGATTGATGATCTACTACTCTAACACAAAGACAAGCCCTAAAAAAAGAAGAGACTATAACAGACATCAACAATCCAGCTAATCAGGATCTTACAACAGAAGTACTTAATAGGGCAATTGATGACGCACTAGTGGTTCTTCACAGATCGGCATATTGTGGAGCTATGAACTGAAGGCTCAAAGATGGATATACATATAAGAAAATCACACAAGCTGCTGTGTTAAAGATAATTGCTTGTGTCAAGGCTTCTCTGTATGACTTGTTTATGTCTGGTGGCATAGATCATGATTTGCATGATTAATTTTTGGTCATCAATCCAGCCATACCCATCATACATGGATTACCTAAAATACATAAATGCTTGGTGGACCCACCCTATAGTATCTGGACATGGGTGGGTCATGGAGACCCTTTCTAATATTGTGGAGAAATCCATTAAACTGGTTATTGAAGTAGCTCCAGGTGTCTTCAAAGACACAGAACATTTTTTACATGCCCTCTCTCAATGTGTCACTGCTAGAGGCAGGGGCGGCTCATGGCATCGGGCTGCTGGACTGCAGCCCCCTCAAAATAAAAATTAGAAAAGAAAAACAAAAAATTATTTTTAAAATTTCATGGACTTCACACATGCGCAGTAGTCCTGACTACTGTCAGTCTATGCACATGCTCAAGGCAGTCCAACAGTCCCCATAGAGGGAGACATCTGTGCACAGACTCACTGGGATTATATGTCGAGTCCAGACTACAGCAGCAGTCTCGTCATCAGGATGGAGCTTTTACTTGGGATCTCGCAGGTGTTTAGTATTGCACAGGCAGGATATGGTATGGAGAACAGACTGGTAAGTGTATGGTGTATGGTGCATTTTACTTTACACTGCGTGTGTTAGCTGGATATTTTAGTGCTTTGAACTGGAGAGGTTTTAATGCTTTTGACTGGAGAGAGGTGTGTGTGTGATTTTAGTGCTTTGAACTGGAGAGATGTTAGTGCTTTGAACTGGAAAGATTTTAATGCTTTTAACTGGAGGGGGGGGGGGGGGTGTGTGTGTGTGTGTGTGTGTAAATTCCCCAGGTGCTCATGGTGGTGTGGTAGGGAATACCTCAGGCTTGAACCCTGTACCCTGTATGCAGGTGTTAAAGACTTGAGTTCCCTACCCACCAACATTTGTAAAAAAATTGCAGATTTTTGCCTCGTATTTGATCTGATCTGTTCCTCATAATATCTGTGGTTTGTAAATGTTGCAATGCTTGATATTTGATGGTATAGTACTAGCATTGTTTCCTCACAGCTGTAGGTTCTCAGGTTTGATTCTTGGCTGGGGTTCCTTCTTTGTGGGGTCCGTATCTTCTCCCTGTGTTTGTGTGGGTTTGCTTTTGTGTCCTCCCATGTTACAAAGACATGTCTGCATTATTTCTTCCTGGGCCTCTGCTGAAAATTGTTTTTTTGTTCGAAGTCAGGCTATCCTGATTAATAAATGTTAAATAAAATTGACAGGCATTTGAATTTCAGACTTCAGGTTTCTGAATGCTTAATTCCTTGCAGATTTGATGGTGCAGTGGTAGTATTGTTGTCTCGCAGCTATAAGTTTTCTGGTTTGATTCTTGGTTGGGGTGGCTTCTGTGTGGAGTCTGCATCTCCTCCCTGTGTTTGTGTGGATTTGCTCTGGTGCCCTGCCATTTTACAAAGACGTGTCTGCAGTATTAATCCCTGCGTCTCTGCTGAAAATTGTTTTTGTTCTGTCCGCAGTAAAATTGACAGGCATTTGAATTTCAGACTTCAGGTTTCTGAATGTTTAATTCCTTGCAGATTTGATGGTGCAGTGGTAGTATTGTTGCCTCACAGCTATAGGTTTTCTGGTTTGATTCTTGGCTGGGGTGGCTTCTGTGTGGAGTCTGCATCTCTTCCCTGTGTTTGTGTGGATTTGCTCTGGTGCCTTGCCATTTTACAAAAACGTGTCTGCAGTATTAATCCCTGCGTCTCTGCTGAAAATTGTTTTTGTTCTGTCCGCAGTAAAATTGACAGGCATTTGAATTTCAGACTTCAGGTTTCTGAATGTTTAATTCCTTGCAGATTTGATGGTGCAGTGGTAGTATTGTTGCCTCACAACTATAGGTTTTCTGGTGTGATTCTTGGTTGGGGTGGCTTCTGTGTGGAGTCTGCATCTCCTCCCTGTGTTTGTGTGGATTTGGTCTGGTGCCCTGCCATTTTACAAAGACGTGTCTGCAGTATTAATCCCTGCGTCTCTGCTGAAAATTGTTTTTGTTCTGTCCGCAGTAAAATTGACAGGCATTTGAATTTCAGACTTCAATTTTCTGAATGTTTAACTCCTTGCAGATTTGATGGTGCAGTGGCAGTATTGTTGCCTCACAGCTATAGGTTTTCTGGTTTGATTCTTGGTTGGGGTGGCTTCTGTGTGGAGTCTGCATCTCCTCCCTGTGTTTGTGTGGATTTGCTCTGGTGCCCTGCCATTTTACAAAGATGTGTCTGCAGTATTAATCCCTGCGTCTCTGCTGAAAATTGTTTTTGTTCTGTCCGCAGTAAAATTGACCGGCATTTGAATTTCAAACTTCATGTTCTTCAGAATACATAGTAGCACAACCTTTTTCTAGCAATTTTCTAAGTTTATAAGATGAATATTTTAAATTTGTCCCTATTTTTGGGACTGTATTCCCCATTATTGGCTTCGTCCAGGTTTTTGTGCTAAGGTTGACAGCTATGGCAAGAACTGAATTCACTGAATATGTTTGAGGGCTGTATTCCCTCATTATTGGGTTTGTCCAGGTGTTTTGTACTAAGAGGTTGACAGCTATGGTGAGAACTGAATTCACTAAATGATAGCCATTTAAGTTTCAGTCTTCCTCTCTTTACAAAGCAGCCGATGTGGCGTAGTGGTATGTTACTCTGACTGTTTTTCGCTCAGGGACCTTGGCAGTAAAATATATGGTGGCAACACAACATTTTATTCTAGCAACTTTCCAAGATTATACAAGCAATGTTTAATGTGTCCCTGGTTTTTGGGCTTTTGACCCCCCCCAATACATTTTGGATTTTTCCAGTTTTCTTGAGCTGCGAAGTTGAGATGCAGTTGAGTATTGAGTAGATTTTACAAGGAGCTGAGAGCTGCAGGGGAATAGAAGTTTAGTGCTTTGCCTAGTTAATACTATAGCACAACAGGTTGTGTACTTGCTTTTGATGCAGAAGGCTTTGGGTTCTACTCCCACAAGGGGTGGATGCTGCCGTACTGAGAATGTTCTCCCTGGTGAAGATACTAACTATGAGTTCGTTATCAGTTTGCCTTCCATTTCATCTTGCAATATTATTACTAGCTTATCATTTTTTTAATGTTTTATATATAGGCAATTTATTCCTGAGGGGCAACAGACACTTTATTTTTCGATGAAACCATGAAATATAAAGGTGATTGCTAGCAGCAACCACTTCATTAGTTACAGATTTCTTTAATGTGGAATTATTTAGATGACTTACTTCAGAGATTGTGCATATTTACTGATAATGGACTGTAGAATTGTGCATATTTACTGATAAAGGTGCACTGTAGAATTGTGCATATTTACTGATAATGGTGGACTGTAGAATTGTGCATATTTACTAATAATGGTGGACTGTGGAATTGTGCATATTTACTAATAATGGTGGACTGTAGAATTGTGTATATTTACTAATAATGGTGGACTGTGGAAGTCTGAGTAGACTTTTTTATGATAAATGTTCTCAACTGGGCAGTTTTGCCATTATGGGTGCATATGGTTTGTTTCATTGCTTACTGGAAAAATGTTCAAAACAAATTTAAAACACCCTCTAACAAGTGTACTGTATTGTACAAGGAATATAATTTTAGTACAATGAGGAAGGTGTATCAAAGAGCACATGTATGTTTCATATGCAAGGGGCCTATGATTCGAAAACAGCCCAAAATTAATCTTTATCTGCCACTGGTAAAATGTATTTACTTTAAATGTGGGTTTCAATGCTGTTTCAATGAATGTGAGTTTCAAGGGCAGAGAAGTTTTAATGCTAAGTTTTCATTGTGAGACTGCATTGCTTTGTTTAACAGATGACTTAGTGTTTGTGCTGTAAAATACAAAATAAAACTTTCAAATTAAGTCCAACTCATCATAGAAGTAAAGCAGTATGCACATTAGTGTTTATGGTAAATGGAGTGAAATAGCCAAGTAATGGTTCATTGGAATGGCTGCAGAGGCTCCATTCAACCATTATTTTGTCAGGGGGGAAGGGCAGCAAACTCAGATAGGCCCAGCTGAACTATACCTCCCAACTGTCCAGATTTTCAAAGAATGAATAGATTTTTGCTTCTTATTTTTGGTTTGTTGTTCATAAAATTTGTAGTTTTAATTCCTAAATGATTTGCCAGAAGTCACTAAATAATAAGTTTCAGACTTCATAACCTTCAGAAAAATGCATGTTAAAGTAAGAGCTGTTCTATCAACTGTCTCAATTTATACAAGAGCAATTTTTAGTGCTGCTTATATGTGCCCCCAATATATTTGGCCTTGTTCAGATTTACTGCATTAACAGGTTGAGAGATACATGCAAATAAATTGCTTTATAGAATTAGGCATAGCCAACCTCTCAACTGTCCCCAATTTTTGGCTCAAAATGTTGCTCTTCCCCCTAATAATCCCTCCACAAAATAGCAATTTTGGAAGAAAACATGGAGGGTTTACAATTAAGAAATAACTGTAATAATCAAAGTTATAGATTACTTGAAATGCATGTAGATTCTTTTATTTTGTCAGCTGCTCAAGGTAGCAGTACTAATATTAAAGTGTCCCTTCTTTGACAGGTAGCAGCTGTATTGTGTGTCTATTTTATATTTTTGCATCACATTTTTGGTCCATTTTCATAAAATTGTGTTTTTGGCAAATTAGTGACAAATCACTAAAGACTGAAGTTAGAAAATGACAGACATTTGAGTTTTAGATTTTATACCCTTCAGAAAATTCATACTAATGCAAGACCTATTCTATTATCTTTCTAAGTTTATTAGAGCAATATTTAAAAATTGTCCTTATTGTTGGGCCTTTGTCCCACTTCTGTGTATGGCTTTGTCCAGATTTCTTGCTCTTGAGGTTGAGAAGTATGACAAATGTGTCAGGGCCATCACAGTCAGCCAGAGAGATTTCAAATTGTGACATGCTTGTTGCACCCCACTCCCCATGTAGTGACTCTGGATGTGTCCAAGCAAGGCAAGGAGCAGTTGTATCTACCTTGGATGGGGAGGACACACTGCATAAGTACTACAGTGACTTTTCATCTGTCCTTGATTTTGCAGAATGGTCTGGTTTCTGTCATATTTTTGTACTGTTGATTTATGCTTATTACTCAGATTTATGCTTATTACTCAAAGTGCCTGTTGCTCTGTGTTTAAGTAGCAATGCTTTAATGACCATAAGGTAAGCTTGTCTGACATTGTAAGATGCAAGTAAGCTTTAATAAGCATACTGTTAAAGAATTGCCAACATTGAAAGCCTTTCTGTTGTTGCCATGCAGAGAATACTTGACTAGATAATGTATAAGCCTTGGGTATTAAAGGACAGGATTCCATTATTTTAAAAAGCTCATTACACTTGTTGGAGACTTCCAGTCATCTCTACAGACTTTACCCGTAAACTAAACAGAATGCCAATCATGTGTGGTCCATAACCTGTACAGTAATCCTTTAAGCAATGTATCTTAAGCTTGTTTCTTGTTTGCTTTTCATTTTTTACTTTTATCATGTTTTCCCCATGAAACAAGTTGTCAGGCAGCAGGTCTTTTTGGATAAGAAACATTTTTACAAGTGGGGCATCACATAGATTTCTACTTTCAGCATGTTACTTGGTACTTTAATAAAGCTGAATATATTATAATTAGAACTACAGTGCAAGGAGAAGTGGTTTGAGTTGAGTGCTTCTGGTTTTCTTATACTTGATTTTGACTGGCATTCCAATAATGTATTTAAAAGTAATTTATTTTTTCATGCCTCACAACCTTTTGTTTCCATCTAGATATTAAGTAAGCTGTCATGCAGCCAATGCATTGAAATATTTTTATTCTTCTACACTTATTTTTGTCTTGATTGGACTTTCATAATGATGGTTTGCCACCCAGGGCAGCGTATTTAATTAAAGTTAGTTTTTTGTGGTTTTGTGCATAGCTCCTCCCCTTTATGGTTGACCACACCCCTTCCCTTTGACCCCACCCATTCAGCGTCTCCTGCAGCCCCCCTGTGATTTGAAGTCACCAGCCGCCACTGGCTAGAGGGGATGTTATTGGATGTGTCATGGTAACTTTGAATGTCTGTACTCTCTTTACATCCATAACCAATGATTTGGGGCTTGAGATGTGTCAAAGGAAAAAACTTCAAAGACCAATACACGTAAGGTTCAGTTAAGGCACTTTAATTTACTTGCGGCAAGGAGACAAAAACATGCAAATACAAGGATTTGTCTAACTACTAACAGGAAGTACGTTCATTCTTATACTGTTTTGCAAGACATGGCCTTCTAAGCTGACGTAATCAAACACAACTATAAGCATTGTTCTACAGCAGGTGTTACTTCAGATTTTCTGCTGACATGACTAGATTTGTGAGAAACTTTTTAGAAAAACAACCTGGCCTTGGTGACCAGTACTTCATTTACAAGCGTCTATTGTAAACTGTTACTTTTCAAGGTACTTTTATAATACAGATACAAGCAAATGCTGATTGCAGTTTATATTTTCAAGCAGGCTTTGTCTAATTATCTATTACTTCTACAGCTGTGTATGTTCTCATGGCACAGGAACTCTATCTAAGTTTCATATAAGCAGTATTGTTCTATTCATTATTTTCCTAATGCAAGCAGAAATCATCTGCTTCTCAGTAAATTTCCAAGGCACAAGCAAGATTTAGCTGATAGTACAAGGTCAAAAGGCAACTGCAGTTTGTACAGATTTGTGTAGTATGAAATAGAATAAATGTGTTAACTCTTTTAGGCCCTGAATGCACTAAGCATATTACTAATACACACATTAATACATATTTTTCTAACAAGATGGTTAGCTCTTATCTCATGAGTAAGAGTGGCTGGTCATACTAGCATACAAAGCTGATATGTTTTTTGCTGGGTCTCATACTTAATAATAGTGTATGTTTGGGAATGATTTTTTCCTGCAGAAAGTGGAGGTGGCTATGACAAGTGGAGGTGGCTATGACAACTCTCTGTGCAAACACTTATGCCAATTTGGTGATGGCTAGCTGAGAGGAGGAATATTTTTTTCCCAATGCATTGTCTACTACTTTTTGTTGACAATGCCTTTCTTTTGTGGGGAGGCACCATTGATGAGTTAAATTACTTTGTCTGTCTATTTGAATTATTCCACCACATTTCTTAAATGTACTTATGTACATTCAAAAGAAATAATTGACTTTCTGGGTGTCCACCTGATTTCGGATGGGAATGGTGGTATTAACACTGAGTTGCACAAAATAAATGCTGGAGAAATACACTTTTACATCACTCCAGCATGCACCCCGTGCACATTTACCGTACAGTTACGAACAGTCATTTCTTACAGTCTTCTAGACTCCATACTGATGGAGCTACGTTCAGGAATGCAGCAGATGAGCTATCAAATCCTTTCTTGCCAGGGGTTACTCTTTCAGTGAGGTGCATGAGCACATGGATGAGGGGTTTCTCCTTCGTTCAACAGATGAGGCTCTGTATTTTTCAAGAGAAGTTGGACAGGGATTTCAGGGGGTCTGTACACATAAAAGGAGTGCTGACAGTGTGATACAAATGACCCTGACCTACTATAGTGATGTGCATAAGATCTGTGATGTTATTACTAAGAACTGGTCCATCTTATAATTGGATTACCATATTAAAGGGACTGTTGGCAGCAAACCTAGCTTTAGCTTTCAGAATGCTAAGTCCAGTGGTGGCTGGTGACTTCAAATTAAAGTGGGGTTGCAGGAGACAGCTGAATGGATGGGGCCAATGGGAAGGGGTGTGGTCATCTAGAAAAGAGTGGAGCTATGCTCAAAACCACAACAACTGGAACTTTAATTAAATATGCTGCCCTGGGTGCCAAACCGTCATTATGAGAGTTCAATCAAGACAATTTGAAGTGTAGAAGAAAACATATTTCAATACATTGACTACATGACAGCTTACTTAATCTCTAGATGGAAGCACAAAGGTTGTGTGCCATGAAAAATAAATTACTTTTTAAATACATTACTGGAATGCCAGTCAAAATCAAGTATAAAAAAAACCAAGCAGCACTCAACTCAAACCACTTCTCCTTGCACTGCAGTTCTAATTACAATTTATATTCAGCTTTATAAAATTACAAAGTAACATGTTGAAAGTAACCATCTCTGCGATACTCCCACTTGTAAAAATGTTTCTTATCCCAAAAAGACCTGCTGCCTGACAACAACTATCTACTTGCTTCATGGGGAAGACATGATCAAAGTAAAAAAATGAACAACAAACATTAAACAAGCTCAAGATAAACTGCTTAAAGGATTACTGCAAAGGTTCTGGACCACACATGATAGATTGGCATTCTGCTTAGTTTACAGGTAAAGCCTGCAAAGATGACTGCAAGTCTCCACCAATTGTAATGAGCTTCTGAAAATACTGTAAGCCTGTCTTTTATTACAAATACTGTCATATGCATTTCAATACACAAGGCTTATACATTATCTAGTTATGTAAGTATTCTCTGCATGGCAACAACAAAAAGGCTTTCAGTGTTGGTAATTCTTTAACAGTATGCTTATTAAAGCTTACTTGTACCTTACAATCTCCAACAAGCATACCTGATGGTCATTAAAGCATTGCTACTTAAACACAGAGCAACAGGGCACTGCAACAGCATGCCTCTTCTGAATAATTAGAAGCATAAATTAGCAGTATAAAAATATGACAGAAAACCAGAACATTCTGCAAAATCAAGGACAGATGAAAAGCCACTGTCGTACTTGAGTCTACCTTGGATGGGGGAATACTCTGCACACTTACACTGCATAACTGCTCCTTGCTTTGCTTGGACACATTCAGCGACACTACATGGGGGAGTGGGGTGCAACAAATATGTCACAATTTGAAATGTCTCTGGCTGACAGTGATGGCTCTGACACTCATACCTCTCAATCTCAGAGCAAGAAATATGGACAAAGCCATATATAGAAGTGGGACACAGGCCCAAAAATAAGGACAATTTTTAAATATTGCTCTTATAAATTTAGAAAGATAATAGAATAGTAGTAGGTCTTGCATTAGTATGAATTTTCTGAAGGGTATGAAGTCTGAAACTCAAATGTCTGCCATTATTTTCTAACTTCAATCTTTAATGATTTACCACTAATTTGCCAAAAAAACAATTGTATGAAAAATGGACCAAAAATGTGATGCAAAAATATACAATTGCCACACAATACAGCTGGGTACCTGTCAAAGAAGGGACACCTTTTTAATATTAGTACTGTTAACTTGAGCAGCTGACAAAATAAGAGAATCTACATGCATTTCTGAAATAAAAGTAATCAATAACTCTGATCATTACAGTTATTTATAATTGTAAACACTCCACGTTTTCTTCCAAAATTGCCATTTTTGCGGAAGGATTATTAGGGGGAGAGCAACATTTTGAGCCAAAACTGGGGACAGTTGAGAGGTTTGGATATTCCTAATTCTATAAAGCAATTTATTTGCACATACCTCTCAACTGCTTAATGCAGGAAATCTGGACAAGGCCAAATATATTGGGGGAACATACAAACAGTACTAAAATTGCTTTTGTATAAACTTAAGACAGTTGATAGAATAACATGTCTTGCTTTAGTATGCATTTTTCTGAAGGTTATGACATCTGAAACTTAATGCCTGTCATTATTTAGTAACTTCATTCCTAAATGATTTGCCAGAAAACCACAAATTTTATGAGGAACAAACCAAAAATAAGAAGCAAAAATGTATTCATTCTGCAAAACCTGGAAAGTTGAGAGGTATAGTTCAGCTGGGGCTTTTTCCCCCCTCACAAGATCATGGTTGAATGGAGCCTCCCCCTGTAGCCATTCCATTGTCCCATTCATTGGTTATTTCGCCTCTTTTACCAAAAACACTCTAATGTGCATACTGCTTTACTTTTGCAATTATTTGGATTTGAAAGTTTTATTTTGCATTTTACAGCACACACACTAATAGATATCTGCTAAACAAAGCAATGCAGTCTCAAAATGAAAATAGACTTAGCATTAAAACTTCTCTGCCCTTGAAACTCACATTCATTGAAACAGCATTGAAACCCATATTCAAAGAAAATACATTTGCCAGTGGCAGATAAAGATTAACTTTGGGCTGTTTTCAAATCATAGGTCCCTTGCACATGAAAAATGCATATGCTCGATTGTATTAAATTATATTCCTTGTACAATACAGTATAGTTGTTAAAGGGCATTTTAAATTTATTGTTTTGCTAATTTTTCCATTAAATGAAACAAAATGCATGCACCAATAATGACAAAACTACCCAATTCAGAACATTTCCATCATAAAAGTCTAGTCAAACTTCTACAGTCTACCGGTATCAGTACATATGCACAATCTCTGAGGAAGAAAAAGTAATCTAAATAATTCCACATTAAAGAAATCTGTAACTAATGAAGAGGTTGATGCTAGCAAACAACTTTATATTTCATTGTTTCATCTACAAATAAAGTGCCTGTTGCCCTTGAGTAATAAATTGCCTATGTTGCATTAAAAAAATGATAAGCTAGTAATATTGCAATAGGGAATGGATGGCAAACTGATAACAGGTTCATAGTTATTAGGTATCTTCGCCAAAAAAGACTGCAGCATCCACCCTCTTTACAATACAGTACAATATCAGCAAGGCATCTACCTACTGTTGGAGTAGAACCCACAGCCTTCTGCACCAAGAGCAAGTACACTACCTGCTGTGCTATTAACAATGCAAGCAGACTCACCATTAGCAGCACTAAACTTTTGTTCCCCTGCAGCTCTCAGCTTCTTGCAAAATCTGCTTGACACTCAGCTGTAGCTCTGAACTTTGCAGCACAAGAAATCTGGAAAAATACAAAATTTATTGGGGGGGGGGGCAAAAGCCCAAAAACCAGGGGCACATTTTAAACATTGCTTGTATAATGTTGGAAAGTTGCTCGAATAAAATGCTGTGTTACCACCATACATTTTATTGCCAAGTATTGAACCAGGACTCTGCAAAACAGTCAGAACAACATACCACTATGCCAAATCATCTGCTCTGTGAAGCAGAGGAAGACTGAAATGTAAATGACTACCATTTAGTGAATTCAGTTCTCACCATAGCTGTCAACCTCTTAGCACAAAACACCTGCGCAAAGCCAATAATGGGGGAATACAGCCCCCAAACATATTCAGTGAATTCAGTTCTCATCATAGCTCTCAACCTCTTAGCAAAAAACATGTGGACAAAGCCAGTAATGGGGGAATATAGCCCCCAAACATATTCAGTGAATTCAGTTCTCATAGCTCTCAACCTTAGCACAAAAACCCTGGACAAAGCCAATAATGGGGGAATACAGTCCCAAAAATAGGGACAAATTTCAAATATCCATGTTATAAACTTAGAAAATTGCTAGAATAAAAGGTTTTGTGTTACCATGTACTTTCTGAAGAATATGAAGTCTGAAAGTCAAATGCCCGTTATTTTTATTTATTTAACATTAGTTAACCAAGAAAGTCTGACTTGGAACAAAAGCCAATTTTCAGCAGAGGCCTAGGGAAAAACTCTCCAGACATATGTCTTTGCAAGATGGGAGAACATGCAGACTCCACACAGAAGACACCCCAGCCAAGAATCAAACCAGAGAACATGTAGCTGTCAGGCAACAATGCTACCAATGCAGCACTACACTATGGACTGTGTAAGAGAACAAAAATACAGAAACCACAGATTTTATGAGGAACAAAATAGAACAAATATGAGGAAAAAACCTGCAAACATTTTACAAATGGTGGTGGGTAGGGAATTCAGGCCCTTGCCACCAGCGCCCACAGTACAGGATTCAAGCCTCAAGTATTCTCTACCCATCACTATATGTTCTCTCTAGCCAGCAGTATATAGCAACTGGGGCATTTCACACACATGTAGCACCATTCTCTTATTGTAAATAAAAGTAACACCGAATCCTACTCATTTAAATGAGGTATAACAGTGGAGAATTTTATAAAGCTTAATATGAGAAATAGTAAAATACAAGAAGTCAGTAAAAGGTACTGTCAAACTGGATTTTCAGTTTGTCATGGCTCGTGTTTGTCATAAAGTTATGTATAGGCTGGAATGAGGGACAAAGTCCCCAGACACAAATGATACACTAGTGAATACCACTTACAAAAAATAGCTGGTCATCATTAAAATTTGTTAATGTTTTCAGTGACTCATTCAATATGCTGGGTTTTGTAAGTCCATTACTATGGTTCCCAGTGCACATCAGTATGTACCTAAATGTGAGGGTGTAAATGGCAAAATAACTGAGTTCAGTTGTTCTTTTTGTTGACGCTAAATATACTTGTTCAAAAATGAATATAGCACCAAAGTAAAATATTAAAAAAGCCTTTAAATTCCTTCTGTTAACCTAAATGATTATGTTCTGCAATGGCACACTGGGAGGGAGTGATCACCCCCCCCCACATACACACATGCTCACACACACACACACACACACACACACACACACACACACACACACACACACACACACACACACACACACACACACACACACACAGACTTATTGTAATTTCATCTGATGTGTTTAGAACACAGCAGGACTGTAACTTATACTGAAGTCCTACAGACACTGCCTTTCAACAATCACCAACTGAAGCTACAGAGTATAGAAATGCAAACATCTGCATTGAAATACAGTTCTGGAACAGCATTGATAATGTCTGCCGATGATGACCTCTGATATCATGGTCAGAATGTTATGATGTCATTGAGAAACAGTACTGCAGTTAGCTATGCCTATACTAATCAACCGTAACATCACAAAATATGTAAAAAATATTACAGCCTAGTGCCACCATTGGGCAACCATACCTATCAATATGTTTAAACTGTTGTCATTGCATGGCAGGTCTGGTGCTGCAAAAGAGTGGTCTCTATGATGTCTCTCATAGAACAAAAGCCCTCCTTTAAGGCAGCTTAAAGTTTCTTGGCCTAAAACTCAGTATCACTGAAATCAAATGATCAGCAACACATTACAGAGACACTGACAAATCTCCAATGGAGACAAATTGAGCACTTGTCCATTGCTGCATTTCTTGTCTCAAAGTCACTAAAAGCCTCTCCACACACACACGCGCGCGCACACACACACACACACACACACACACACACACACACACACACACACACACACACACACACACACCTACCTGTTTAAATGTGTCCAGACCCGAAATCCATGAAGCAGCAGTACAATTCAAGTCCCAAACCCTCCATGAAGCAGCAAGTAGCCCGCTTGAAATCCATGCAGTAAAATTAAAGTCCCAAGCCCGCAATTAATGTAATCCCCCATGAGAGCTTAAAACTCACATCACCTCTTTCCTGATTGGTCCTGTCTGCAGATGAAGCAGTCCGGAGCTTCTCTGTTCTGTGCGGTCATCACCACACAGATTCCTGGCAATCTGCGGGACAGAAATGCCTTCCCTGTATCTGGACTGCTGACTCAGGCAGTCTGAGTTTGCACAGATTCCTGGGCATCTGCGGGGCAGTCTGAGTGCATCCGTGGAGTTCCGGGACTCGTGAAAATAAAATATTTTGTTTTCTTAATTTTTTGTTTCACGGTCTGTTTTCTTTTTGTTTCTAGGTGGGAGGGCTGCAGTCCTGCAGTCCTATAGCACGAGCCGCCCCTGGCTAAGTCCCTGAAAAGGCAGCTATATTATGGACCTCCTATTGATAGTTCTGATTCTGTTACCAGGTTTGATAAGTTTGGGACCTACCCTTGTTGGTCCTGCAAAGCCTGTATTTATATCTCTAGAACTGACTCTTTCTGTCACTCCCAGACTGGCTCTGTTTATATATCTAAGTTGAGAGCTGATTGCATAACTCAGAGTTTAGTGTATCTTGCTACTTGCAAAAGTGCTCTCATTTTTATGTAGGCAAGACTAATATGATGTTTAAAGCTAGAATACTGAAACATCTTTGTGATATTAGGTTGAAAAGTTCAACTGCTGCACTTGCTAAGCATGTCATGGATTGCCCAGGACATTGTTTTCAATTCTTGGGTATACAACTGGTACCAAAGGACAAAAGGGGAGTTGACATTGTGCATAGCACAGAGATGGCCAAGATGAGATGGATAGTAAAGTTGCAAGCTGATAGGCCACCTGGCTTCAATGGGGTTGTCCCTTTAAAGCTGGCACTGAAAGCATATAAATTGCTTCAGTAATTATCCTATTTGTTGTAAGATCCTGATTGGCTGGATTGTTAATGCCTGTTACAGTCTCCTTTTTTTAGGGCTTGTCTTTGTATTAGAGTAGTAGATCTGATGAAGGGCTTATCTGTTCTTTTTTCTTGTTTTCTTGTTATTTTATTAAAATAGTTTTTAAACTGGCCTTGTTTGTGCTGACTGTACCCTTTTTTCTGCTTCTGCTTTGGGTTTTGATTCGGGATCTGACTTTGGTTGCGGTTTGTCTAGTTTTTCTGTTGTTTGTGTTATGTCTTGGGTTCTTAAAAAGGCATAACTAAGAAGTGGATGCTGCAAGATCCAGCAAAAATTTATAAGGTTTACAAATTAATCCAGGAATTAGATGGTAGTGAATCCTAGAATATTTCTGAATACATGAAGGTGAACAATTTTAGCAAGTGGTTACCATGGTCACAACTTTCTGTTTACAGGTTTCTAGTCTTATTATTAGGATGTCAGTTATCATTCTCCTGTGGGATGCTTCTACAGATAGTCTATAATATTGTTATTAAGATGGCAATGATGGAAGAGTTGTATCATTTCTGAGAAAAAAATTGTTGATTAGACTTTTCAAACCATTATATTTTGATACCTGTTTAGATATACCATGTCATAAATATGCTCTACAGATCATTCTCTCTCTCTCTCTCTCTCTCTCTCTCTCTCTCTCTCTCTTTCTCTCTCACTTGTTTGTCTCTTAATCAGTTGTTTGTCTGAATATGTTTTCTGAAATAAAAAAGCCAGTAGGTCTTGAAATACATCTTAAACTGTATTACAGTACGGTATTACAAATACATTCTCAAGCACACAGAGACCAAACAGACACACACACACACACACACACACACACACACACACACACACACACACACACACACACACACACACACAGTGTGTGCGTGTGTGTCTGTGTGCATTATGTATATGGTTCTTTTCTGAAAATTTGACACCAATTTCTCAGCTCACAAAAGCACACACCTAACGTAGCAAAAAGATATCTATTTCATATAATATAAAAGAGCAATGATACATGTAGAATAATGCTCTGGAGAAGAAGTGAGGTTTAGGGATGGCAGGAATTGAGCAATTTTTTTGAATTAATGATACTCGTTAGGAAGAATCACTGAAAAATATTGTGGTCCGTTCTCTTTACTATGAATGTTATGCATCACTGTTGCAATTAAGATGTTAAAAAGTAATTTTAGCAAAGGATGCAGCCATTACATTCAACACATTGGATAATGGATAATCAAATGATTTATTTGTATGTATGACATAGTGACAACAGGTCAGGTAGACTCGGTGCTTCAAGAGGTAAAGTGATGGAAGCCAGGTGCTTGGTATGTTCCTGGCCAGAATTGCATGCAGTAGATTATTAGGTATCTTGGGGTTTCTACAGTAGTCTACATATGTTTCTAAAATGGAAAAAAAGCAGGATGCAAGTAGAGACTGTCAGATGCATGAAGACAGAAAGCCTGTGGAAAACTAGTGCAATTAAACTCCATTAGCATTCTGGTGGAACGGAGAAAATTATTACTTCTTGACATGGTAACAGCATTTTTTGTGAGAAGCCAGCAGACTGGTTCCTACAACTTTAATAATGAAAGTGATCTGGATACCTTGACTGACAAACACAGAATAAGAAAATGTTAACAGACTTTAATTTTGGCAACTATTTAACATTTGGCCCACACTAATTAATTTGCTATCTTCACTTTTAACAGTTTATTTAAAACAGAAGAAAGCAAATTGTTTTCTATTTCTGTCTCTGGCTAACGGTTGAAAGCATACCTCTCAACCTGTTATTGTAACATTTCTGGACAAAGAAAAACATAAAGGATGTCCAAAGGCCCAAAATCAGTCAGATTTCAAACATTGCTCTTTTAAACTTAGAAAGTTGCTATAATAACAGGTTATTCATTCACATGCATTTTCTGAAGCTCAAATGCCTGGCATTATTTAGTGACTTCAGTTCTCAATGACTTTCCTGAAAACTGCCAATTTTAGAAAGAACATATCAATACATGAAGCAAAAATATTAATATTCTGAGAAATTATGGTAAATTGAGATGTATGGCTACA
The DNA here is from genome assembly GCF_019279795.1 of Protopterus annectens. NCBI lineage: Eukaryota > Metazoa > Chordata > Ceratodontiformes > Protopteridae > Protopterus > Protopterus annectens. The sequence goes on from NC_056726.1 coordinate 304,270,529, forward strand.
GGTATTTAATTTTTTCTGTGTTTTTATTAAGGAATTAAATAACTTTAGCCTTATTTAAATCAAACAATATATTTCAAGTTGCTTTTTGAATCTCACAGGGATAATTGGCTGGACAGTTAGCTTAGTATTAACCTTTGAACCTCTCTACACAAAACAATCACAGTTTTGTTAAGGTGTTTGCCTTACAAACACAAGGTGCAGGTTTGAGTCTCACAAGGGATAATTGGCGCTTAAAATGGAGTTAGCTTAGTAAAAATCTATGAATCTTTGTCATCAAACAGTTTATGTAGTCAGAGTGAAGGCATTAAAAATGCTACAGATTATGAGAATCGCTTTGAAAGTCAAGGACTGAAATGATTAAAATATTTGTGCCTTCTGTATACCTTGTTCCTGCCATGCAGTCCACTGCACTACTCTTGGTCAAAATCTTAAAGACCACTACCACTTATCAATCTACAGATTATAGGTTCATAGGTAAGTACTAGGCTATCTGCCCAAGGGCATTTATAAGCCTAGCCAGAGTGTGCTGGTTTTCGCCACCCCCTTAGATTAGTTCCCTGTGCCTCTGACCAGCAGAGCCATTAGTTCCCTGTGCCTCTGTCCAGCAGAGCCACTGCAGTGATCCCCGGGGTAAATTTTCTGTTTCCCATCCACCCGCCAAGGTTTCTCTTGAAGAGTGCTAGTGAGGGGTCTGCCTGATGTATATTGGAATCTTGTTCCAAAGCATGGGGAGTCTCTGGGTCAGGAATCTATCCCTCCAGCACATCCTATTTATTGTTGTGGCTCTCAGGGATTTGTTTTTATTTAGGTGGAGCATATCCATCTATTCTGGGTTGGACATGGCCTTGTATGTCAAGCAGAGATCACCTCTGAGTAAGTGGTATGCAACCGAGTACAGCTGGAGTTTCTTTAGTGAGGCTGCATAGGTCATCTGTTTGAGGCCAGTAATCCTCTTGGTGAGGTACTTTTGTGGTCTTTCCAGCTGTTGCAGGTGTCTTGTAAGGTACATCCCAAATGGGGTGTTGTATTCTATAATGGGTCTAATAAGTGATGAGTAGAGAGGCACAATAACCTCCTTTGTTCTGGATGTGAACCCTTTTGAGATCAGGTGGGCCACATAGAAGGATTTGTTAACCTCCTTGGCAATATGATTATCAAAGGAGAGATTGCTATCTATTTGGGTCCCCAGATCCCTTATTACTTTTTCTGTATTTAGGGGACTACCTGCTATGTGGTAGTTCATGGGTACTTTGTTTTTTCCAAAGGGGATGACTATGCACTTTTTGGCATTCAGCTTGAGGCTATGATTTTGACACCAGGTATCTGTCTCAGTGAGACCATTCTGGAGGGTGTCTGTATCAGCCGGAGAATCAATTTTGGCCCCCAGTTTGCAGTCGTCTGTGAACTTAGTCAGCCAAAGTCCTCCTGTGCTAGCCTGTACCTCTGCAAAGTATATATTGAACAGGAGGGGTCCTAGGACTGAGCCCTGGGGGACACCACTTGTAATTGGTTTAGAATCGGACCTCTCTGCAACTCTCACTGTCTGGGTTCTGTCTGTGAGCCAATTTGCAACCCATCCCGTGACGTAGAGCTTAATGTTCAGATTGGTGAGTTTGTTTATAATACCAGAATGGGGAATGGTGTCAAAAGCCTTTGCGTGGTCTAGGTAGGCTGTGTGGACCTCCTTACCCTCATCTAATGCCTTGGTAACTGTCTCAAAGAAGTCCACCAGGTTTAGGAGGCATCATCTGCCCTTAACAAAGCCAAACTGGGTGGGGTCCAAAGTTTGGAGGTTCCCAATGTCTCTGTTAATGAGTTCCATGATGATGCACTCCATAGCCTTGCAGACCAGGCTAGTCAGGCTTATAGGGTGATAGTTCCCGGGATCCATTGTGGCGCCACCTTTGTGGAGTGGGATAACTGTTGCTGTGCACCACTCTGTGGGTACATAGCCTGTAGAGAGGCTGAGTTTGAACAGTGTGTTTAGGTGAGGGGTTAGTTCATTTTGGAGCTCTTGTAAGACACAGCCTGGGACACCGTCCGGTCCCATTGAGGCTGTTTTTTTTTACTTTGAATAGGGCTGTTTTAACCTGTGTGTCAGTGATTGCCTGGGCCGTACATTCATCCAGTATGGTGGTGGGTGAGAGGGGTGCAAAGTTTGCACTGAACCTGTCTGCCAAAATGTTGGCAATATCAGTCAGTTCAGTGTATTTTGTGCCATTTCTGCACCAACTCAGAGCAGATCTGAGGGTTTCCACTTAGGTTCTTGACATAGCTAAAGAACACTTTGTGGTTATCTTTGGAGTCCTTGCCAATTTTTCTTTTGAAGCTAGCCTTGGATGATTTTATGAGGGATCATAGTTTCTTGCTGATACTGATCAGGGATGTCTTTCCTTCTAGGGATTTTGCTCTTATCTCTACTAGTTTTCTCCTTCTGTTGTAGAGCCTGTTTATGGCAGGGGTCCACCAGACCGGTTTCCTTTTCGTGGAGGAGTGAGTCTTGGTTTTACTTGGGATAGCACAATCCATGCATTCCTGCAGATGATCATAGAATGCCTTTGTATAAGTTACAGCAGCTTGTACAGCATTGTCCATTGGCGTGGGGGCTGTGAACCTTTCCACCTCGGTCTTAAGCAACGTGAAGTTTGCTTTTGAAAAGTTTTTCATGGTGGTTTCCTTGATTGGGGTTGGGGCAGAATGTGAATATCCAGAGTGATTAGTCTATGGTCTGATCTAACCAGCGAGGGGTTGACGTCAGGTGTGGAACACTGGTTGCCCATGTTGGTGATGACCAGGTCCAATATGTTGTTCCCTCTGGTGGGGGTGTTGACCAGTTGATCCAGGGTGTTCGAGTTTATAAATTCTAGGAAGCGTTGTGCAAGGAAGTTAGTACTTGAGTAGTTCTCCCAGTTAATGTTTGAGTAGTTGAAATCACCCAGTATTAGGGTGTTTGGTAGGACCTTCATATTTCCCAGTGTCTCCAGAAATACGGAATGGGGTCCTGGGTCATGGTGGGTGATCTGTAGTAAGCTACAGTTTGGATTGCAGTTTTGCCCATTGTTAATTGCACTTGGATGATCTCTGATGCATTGTGCTACACCACTATCCTGGAGGTGTGAGTATCCTTGATGAATATGGATACACCCCTGCCTTTTGTGTTTCAGTCCGAGTTCTGTGGCCGAAAGGTATGGTATGAGTTATAGCCTGGTAGTGCCGTGGTTCTCTCTGGAGCCTTAAACCAGGTTTCTGTTACTGCACAGATATCGATGTTCTCCATACTGGGGAGTGCCTCGAGTGTGTGTATTTTGAGGTTTAGACTTCTGGCGTTGAGTAGCATTACCCTCAGTTTTTGGTTACTTGTGCTATTTATGGTGGTGGGTTTGTCTTTTGAGCCTTGCCTAAAAAAGGGACTATGGGGGCGGCAAGAGCCTTTGCCATTATTCGAAAGCCTAAGGGTGACAGGTGCAAACCATCTCTTGCGAAGCAACGTGGCTTGTCGAGCATGTCATCCCAGGCAGACATATACTGGATCCCCTTTGAATGACACCAGAAACTTAGCCAATTGTTGAAGTTGATCATTTTTTCTTTATACTGTGGCATCATTCTTGGTGAGGGCAGGATGCTACTTAGAGTCAGGGTCATACCTGCCTGGGCTACATGATCAGAAAGCTCCTCCATGTCTCTTTTCATGTAGACCAGGGAGGTACATCTCAGGTCATTCACACCAACATGTACAATGACAGAGTTATATTTGTACTTGTTCTGGTGTTCTTAGCATCCGAGATTCTACCAAACAGTTCTGTACCACTTTACTAAAAACACAACAGTCAGCCTGATGGCACAGAGGGATAAAGCCTTGATTATTGCCAAGGTGACCCATGTTCAGTTAGTGAGCCAGGTGATTGACAGTGATGGCATGTAGGATGGGTGGAGCCTATTCTGGGAAGGAGGGAGGTGTATCTCATTTTGTCATGTCTGCTGTTCTGGTGCTGAAATATGGAAGTCTCGGGTCATGGAAAGCATGAGTGGATGTAAGGAGGGGAGAGCACTATATCTAGCCAAGCTAATGATGGTCACCCATGTGAAAAAATGCACATGCCTGTATGTTGAGGGTGCATTGGCAGTCTGTGTGGTGATACAGGTGTGCATGTCATTACCAATGGAGAGGACAGGGCCTTACTATAAAAACATCTCATTATCAGGATGCAAGTTAAAGTACAAAGGTCCCTGATGTCTTCCCAGATGACAGTCCTCTGTTGAGGCTGCTGCACTTGGTGGACCTGAGGGTGATCCAGGGAATGAATTAGCTCATGTATTGTTGGGAGGGCTTGATGATCAGCAGGCAGAGGGGAGAAAAAATGGGAGAAAAAGACACTGAAAAAAATAATGAATAAAATATGGCAAGAACCAATGGTAGAATAAAATAAATTGCACAATTAGAAGATACTGCACAGAAATAGACTATAGGATAAGAACAGAAAGGCAGCACAGCTATGTCACAAGAATTCTGAAGACTAGGGTGAAGGTTGTGAGGACCCCCATTTATTGCAGAAAATTGGCACCAATTGATGTTGATGACAGAGCATGCAAGATCATGTGACCACACCACAAAACAAAAAAAAAAAAACCAAAACAAAAAACCCACAGAAACATAGCCTTCAACTGCACTGGTAAGTTTACTACCATTGTTTTAAACTGGACAACCATACCATTTTTTTTCTGGAGCCAAAAACATCAAAAATGTTGGCATGGCTAGGAATAAGTGCAGAGGTGTATGCCTAATGTAGCCACACCTGGTTGTATACAACTGAGAAGGTTAAATGCTCCCAGATAAAATACCTTCTCAGCATTGTCCAAAAGTAGCTTCAGTCTGAAGACAACAATCCCTGTGTGTGAACAGTAGAAGTGGAAGGACTTGGGGAGATTTGTATTAAGTAGTACATGCTAGTAAGTCAGTTGAGGAAGCAATAAGGAAGGGTGGTGGACATTGACATGCACAGCCTGTGGCATGGTCAGTAGAAATTAAATTGTGTTATCCCTTATCTTGATAATAGGGCAAATCAAAGAAGAGGATGGATTCACAAGATTATAAACATAGGAAGAAAAAGGATGCTGTAAGATTTAATGATATTTTAAAGACACAGAACATTAAATTCACTGAAAAAATAGTGAACTATGACAAATGAAACTCTGGAAAAAAGTGCATACCTGGTGGAAAGCTATAGAAGCACTTAAAGTGGAAATAGAGTTGGGAATATTCATACTAGTTGTGCTAAAATAAGTGTGTAGTATGTGAAATCAGCTAGAAAATAGTAATCAGGTGTTTTAGGATACAGAAATATATAAAGAACTCCATTTAGGGTAGATATCAGAAAGTGTGTATCCATTTTAATGAACATTTCGGAAAAAGCCATGTAAAATATTGTATGCACTTTACAGACATTTTCTTTGTAAAGACCTATTCTGGAAAGAGTTTAAAAGGAGGCAAATAAATAGTACATAATCTACAAACAAAGCCATATAAGGAGAGAAGAACAGACTAATATATTTTGTCGCGAAGAAAAGAAAATAAGGTAGCTGTAACATAATAAAAATTTTCACATGCCTCAAGAAAATCACCAACTTTCAAATATATATATATTAGAACATCAATATATATGTTTAAGAACCAAAGTAGGCATCTTTGTGGAATTACAGGTATGTATTTTATTTTTTACAAAAAAATAAGGTTGATTCAAGCATCTTTCCTAAATGGACAGGAAATTAGAAGTGATGACAGATTAAAAATAGTCTACAGGAAACTAAACGTTTTCCTGTATAGACTAGAAAAGCAACAGTTCTTTGTAAACAGCATATCTTTCTTTTCCAGAAAGTAATGATTTTGGCAAACTAGAAAAGACAATCAGTCCTTATCTACTGTCAGCATCTACACTTCTTGCAATGATCATGGTGTAGGAAATTAAAGCCTTGCCTGTGGTTAGGTGAGTCAGGTTCAATTACTGGCTCAGTCACTCGACAGCATTATCAAGGCAAGATGGTTGTGCCCATCCTGGAGGGGAGAAGGGTGACACTTCAATGGGCATTCTGGTATAGGCTTTCAGCTCACCAGGGTTCTACATGGTGGTAGCCTACATTAGCAAATGCACTGAAGCATGCATATACAGGGGCATGGTATTTTGAAATCCCAAGGAGTGTGGGTGGCATATCCTCCTGTTTAAGGGTGGGATTAAGGACTTAAAACAAAATGCTCTCATTGCTGGAGTGCCAGTGGGAGTAACACTACCCCCAAAGTCTGCCTGAATGATGGTCCTGCTGGACAGATCTCACCCTAGAGGATCTGGGTGTTGATTCTGATCAAAGGAGGCTTGATGGAAAAGCACCTAGAAAAAAATCTAAATGCAATGAAACAAGAATGATCTGTCTGCTATTTATTTTTATAGCTGCAGCTGTGGCAAATTATTTAAGACAATAGGCATCAGTTTAACCAGAATCTGTTAGGCAGCATTTTAACTTTTATATACAGCTCTTCCATGATATGAGTTTTACGTGCAGTCATTCTGGCCATGTTTATATCTGTTTATGTAATTCCTTCAAAATAAAATTTTACTTTAATTAGATATTTTGGCTACAAAAATCAATAAGCAAAATGTCAAAATATCTGCTAATTACTCAGGCAGTCTAGTCTAAAACATTAAGTAAAGATGTGTCACACACAGAATGAAAAGAATACAGAGAGATCTACTCTGCTATCAAGTGAAATTATCTGAACAGAATAGTTTTTAAGTAAGTATTTATAGTGAAAGATTCATTAATTCCTATTTTGTTTATCCACTTAATCCAGTTAAAGGCTGCACACTCTAAATTGGCCCTAGGTGTGAGTGTGTGAGTGTGTGCATGTGTGCCTTCTGTGGAAGGCTGGGCACCGGGCTGGCAACTCGACACTGTAAAACTCCACTGCCAATCATGTGCGGACAGGTGATCCACTGTGGCAACCCCTAACCAGGAAAAGCTGAAAGAAGAAGAAGAAGTAGAGTGAGAGTCTATCCTGGCAATGTTTACCTCACTTACAGGGGCTCAACAGACCCTATCCTTTCAGATCTACCACACATCTGTAACTCCAGTGGAGACTTAAACACCAGCCCAAGAGATCTTAATTTCTTCTACAACAAGACAGAGCATGCTGGGATATGTATCATAAAGAATAACACTTTTGGAAGTGTTTTCAGTCAGTTTCAGTTAGATTGAAGGTAAACCATCACAGGCCTGCACTGCCGTCCATACTACTAGCCAATGTACACTCACTTGAAAATAAGATGGATCACTTAAGACTGGAACTCTCATCACAAAACAAGGTGAGAAACATCAATTTACTTGTGTTTACTGAAATGTGGTTAAACCAAAATATCAGTGATAGCACAGTAAATGAAGGGGGCATGACTTTATTCAGAACAGACAGAATTCAGTCACTATGTGGCAAGTCCAGAGGAGGGGGGAGTGTGCATATATGTTAATAACAACTGGTGCAGCAACTGTGTAGTGACCACCACCTTCTGCTCAGAAAACATTGAAATTCTGTCACTAAAATGCAGGCCCTTCTACCTGCCAAAAGAGTTCAATGGAATATGCATTACAGCAGTCTACATCCCACCTGATGCAAATATCAGTGACGCTCTGTCCACCTTATATCAGTCTGTAAGTGACCTGCAAACAAGAAATCTAGAGCATGCAGCAGTAATTGTAGGAGACTTCAATCAGGCTAACCTAAAGACTGTATTACCCCACTACCACCAGTATGTAAACTTTCCCACAAGGGGGTTAATTTACTGGATAAGGTATACACTAACATCAAAGGTGCATATAAAGCAAAACCTTATCCATATCTAGGGAGCTCTGACCACCTAGCCATCATGCTGGTTCCATCTTATAAATCCATACTGAAAACCAGTACACCGACTAGAAAATAAATAAAGATCTGGCCTGAGGGAGCAATCTCAGCTCTACAAGACTGCGTCAACTATACAGACTGGTCAGTGTTTAGAAAGGCTGCTGTGACAAACAAACATATTGACTTGGACACATACACTGAGTCAGTTACACTTACATTTCTAAGTGAGTGGAGGACAAACACCAAACTCAGCACCATATGGGCAAATCAAAAACCATGGCTAACTAGTGAGATGTATGAGATCTTGAAATTAAGAAATGCAGCTTTCAAATCCCAAGATATGGAAGCTTTAAGTGTGGCCAGAGCCAAACTGAACAAAGGTATCAAAGAGACGAAAAGATCCTATGACAGAAAAATCCAAAGTCACTTCAGGGACCAGAACGATACCAGGCAACTATGGAAATTAATTCAAACCATCACCGACTACAAGCCTATATCAGTTTCATGTGATGATAGCATCGAGTTTCTGAACCAACTGAACAAATTCATCAGTAGGTTTGATGCTGACAATAAAACAACAGCATGCAGAATCCCTGAAGACAAGGATGCAGCGGTGCTGAGCTTCAATACAATCAATGTCACCAGAACCCTAAAATGTGTCAACCCGAGGAAAGCAGCTGACCCTGACAACATTATGGGCAGGGTACTAAGGGAATGTGCAACAGATCTGGCTCCAGTACTCAGACATCTTCAGCACTTCACTCCAGCTAGCCAGTGTTCCGAAATGCTTTAAGGGGATAACTATCATTCCTTTACTCAAGATACCACAGCCAACAACTCTGAATGACTACCGACCAGTTGCTTTAACCATAGATGGTAATGAAGTGCCTGGAGAGGCTGGTCAAAGATCATATAGCCTCAATCTTATCTGTGACACTGGACACACTGCAATTCACATACAGGACAAACCACAGTACAGGGGATGCCAGGCTTCTCTCTACCTTACTACACCCCTCTCCGTCCACCTTCTCCTCATCTCACTATATCACTCTCCTGTCTGATCTGATCACATATCTCATCTGTTGCCAGGTTCACATTACACCTGTACAGAACACACCTTACCCACACACACACCTGTACTAACCTGAAAAAAAGCTTGGAGAATAGAATTCCACACCACCTTCCCACCAGTCTTCCTCAGAATTCCCATCTCCAAAAAATAACAAAAACCTTAACTCCCAGCACCCCACTAAAAAACCTCTCTACTTACTCCAGTCCTGCCTGCCAACAGCAAGCAAACTCACTCCTTGGTCCAAAAATCTAAATCAACCTAGGTGGTGGTGACCTGTATTTGCCAACACCACTGGTAAAAATGGAAAACTCTCTCCAAATAACATCGCAGCTTGCAACTTCTAAGTCAAAGTCAAAAAAAAAACTTCACTCACTCACAGTCACACACTGGCTATGTCCTTGCTCAAGCCAGACTAGCTCTGTGCCATTAACTAAAACATAAACAACTAGCTAAGATGATTACTGTGATGTATAAATGAAAATAAATATGTATTCTGTCTAACTCTATGTCATTATACTGCCCTACGTCCTTGCTAAATGTGTTATTTTTGTAGTATTTGTAGAAATCTCAAAAAGTAATGGCAGTCTTGTACTTGTATGTAGTAAATGTTTTGTTAAGTTTCTTCTTTCTCATCATCATTGTACCTAATTATCAATGTAACTCTGTTGGAGCTTTTCTCCCCAGCCCTCCACTGAAAAAGGACATGTATCCAGTCGGACCATCCCGGTTAACAAATGTAAAATAAATAAATAAATAAATAAATAAAAATAAATCTCACTAGCTCTCCATGAAACACTGACCCACTTAGAAGGCAAAAACTGCTATGCAAGACTGCTATTCATTGATTTCAGTTCTGCCATCAACACTGTCATCCCTCAGAATCTGATATCGAAGCTACTTCAACTGAGTATAGACTTTCACTTATGCAATTAGATTCTGAGCTTCCTTACTGAAAGGCCTCAAAAGGTTCGTGTGGGAAGACAACATCTCCGGAAGTATCATCCTGAACACACGAGTACCACAGGGGTGTGTCTTAAGCCCTCTCATTTTCACTCTGCTGACACATGACTGCACAGCCACACATGAGACGAATAGAATCATCAAATTCGTGGTTGACACTACTGTTATAGGCCTGGTCAAAGATGGAGAGGAGGAGGCCTACAGGAATGAGATTGATCAACTACTGGTCTGGTGTGACAGCAACAATCTAGCACTGAATGTCAGCAAGACAAAGGAGTTGATTGTTGATTTCAGAAGATCTCAAGTATCACACAAACCTCTAGTGATGAAAGGGATGATAGTGGTAAGGGTCAAGAGTACAAAGTTCTTGGGTCTTCATCTCACAGAGAACTTATCCTGGTCAGTCCATGTATCCAGCACAGTCAGGAAAGGTCAGTAATGCTTGCACTTTTTAAGGAAACTTAGGAAGGCAAAATTACCAAGCTCCATACTTCAGACCTTTTATAAGAGCACCATTGAATGTGTCCTGACCAACAGCATTGCAGTCTGGTATGGGAGCTGTAATAATCAGGATTGGAAGGCTCTCAAGAGAGCTGTAAAGTCAGCAGAAAGAATTATTGACACCTCCCTTATTCCCCTGGAGGATCTACACAAATGCTGGTGCATAGACAGGGCCAAAAAGATTTCCAGCAATCCAACACATCCTGCCAATGGTCTGTATACTCACCTATCCTCTGGCAGGAGATACAGAAGCCTGCATTGTAAGACCACCAGACTAAAAAAACAGTTTCTTCCCACTCTCCGTTAGACTGTTGAACTCTTTGGAAAAACGAACCATGACATCTGTTACATAATTTATTTATTTTTATTTATTTATTTCCAGTTTGATTACCGGGGATGTCCACTGGGCTCAAAGAGCCCGTTTTCAGTGGAGGCCCGGGGAGAAAAGCTCCATATCACAAGCAATTAAACAAAAATGAAATAATACAATGTAATGAGAAAAGGTACAAATGCATAACGGCAAGACAGTTCATAAACATATTTACAAAGTTGTATAGAGAACTATTTGTACAATAATTAAGTGACAGAGGCAAGAGAAGAGTCACAATTAAAGGGAAAGCAATTATTAATTGAGGGTTAAAAAACTGAAAGTTGTATATTGAGGTTTAGCAGAAATGGAGGAGAAATAGGTGGGAAGTACACTGTTAGCAGAGCATAGATTATGGTGTCTGGAGTATTCTTACAGAGGTGCTGAACATTAATAAAAGTGGAGTTCACAAACTAGCCTATCAAGGGGCTTATTTTATGGATGTGCATTAACTAAGTGCAATACTAAGGTGGCTCACCTACACACTGAAGGACTGTAAAGTGCAATATACATACTGTGGAATAATTTAGTCTAATCATAGATAATCTGCTATTGTTTCGATTTTACTTTGACAATACTACCTTTATATTGTTCCTTGTCTTCCTTGTCTCCTGTTGTGGGATGGGTGTGGGTCACTGCTGTTTTACTTTACTTACAAATTGCTATTTATAAAATTTCTATTGTGATATTTTATTAATTTTCTCTATCTATATGTGCAACTGTTTCCTGCATTGAGAATGAAGCATTGTAATTTCTTTCAGCTACACTGCTGTGTAGTTCTGAATGATAATAAAGTTTTCCTTGACTTGACTTGACTTTGACTTGAATTGTCTTCCATTCCACATAAAGCAGATGGCATCCCTTACTTTATTCAAATGTAAGCTGGATGAATGGATGGAAAATGCAAATTCACCACTCATTTAGCATCCTTATCCATTATGGACAGAGAGCAATATAAATATTCTTGCCAAGTCTGGGTTATTCATATTTATATTATAAAGGCTAATGTTTCATGATAATACAGAGCTGGGCTTCTAAAGATCCTCATGGATAAATAGCTTAATAAGTATCTATGAACTTAAGAACCTAGAACTGCAATTTGACTTGAACAAAGAAGATCTGTATTATAGTTGCTGAAAGTAAAACTTTTTTATTAACATAAGTGGAGCTCAGTTAGTTGTTACTTGAATTAAGTATTAGTAATGAAAGCATTAATATTATGAGCATGGGATAAATAAAGCAATATTTCTGTGGGCAGGATGTCTGGATATATGTTAGGGGTTTCAGTTATAATTGCTAAAAGTTGTAATATAAGTTGTTGAGCTCATGCTCACATCCTTCATGATCCATACTGACTTGACACTTTCCTCTTTAAAAAAAAAAAAAAAAAAAAAAAATTTGTACACTACATTGTCTGTTCTGTTGCTATTGTTTCTTACTTTCTAAACTGAAATGCTTACCTTCTCTAGCCTGTATCATCTAAAATGTTTACCACCAGTTGTTCTTCCTAAAAGTGTTTGCTCTAACTGTAATGTGAACAGTACTCTGTCTACCACATATTGTATGCTCCATTTGTAAAATTATTGTAATTATTGTAATATGGATGTAAATCTTACTGTAACCTTATCTGGAGCTTTTCTCCCCAGGACTCCATTGAAAATGGGTTCATTTGGCCCAATGGACTATCCTGGTAAACCAACTGCAAATAAATAAAAAAATAATAAAATAAATAAAGAAAACTTTTTACAACTTAAAAATTACAAAGTAAGAAAAATCAGTTAGCATTGCTATGTGACAAAGTACAATTTATACAATGTATAAAGTTGCAAAATCTGGAGATGACTTTTTTTCTTGTGTTAAAAGCTAAAATGAAGTAAAGAATAACATCTTGAGGTTGCCTGCAAGCTTGCTCATTTGTTGATTTCACTTACTAGCATTTCCAGCTAAGAAAGGCATCACCTGTTTTATACCTCTCAACCACTTTACAAGAAATCTAGATAAAGTCATAAATAATGGGGAACAAAGGCCCAAAATCGGGGACAGATTTCATATACTCCTCTTGTAAACTTGGAACATTAATGGAATGGCAGGTTTTGAATTAGCATGCATTTTTGGAAGGATGTGAAATCTGAAACTCAGATGTCTCCCCCTATTTTTTGTTGTCAGCCCTTGTTGATTTGTCAGAACTCCCATATATTTTATGAGGAACATACCAAAAATGTGAAGTAAAAATTGGGACATTCTACAAAATTCGAAACAGTTCAGAGGTATGAGTTGTATCAAGGAAAGATATTCATTAACAGCCGTCCAGACTTTCCTCTCAGTGATGTGAAGTTTGAAACTGAAATGTCTGCCATTATTTAGTGTCTTCAATCTTCAATGATATGCCAAAAAACACACAGATTTTATGAGGAACAGATCAAAAATATGAGTTCAAAATCTGAACATACTGCAAAATTCTAGACAGTTGAGATGTATGGGCTGCAGCAAGGAAAGGTATTCAGATAGGTCTGTCTAGACTGTCTTCTTTGTGAACGTATTTAATAGTACATAACAAAATGAGCGATGCACTGAGCTGCAGAGGAGGAGTTCATGTTAACCGTTCAAGCAGTTACAACACTGAAATAGAAAAGAGAGGTGAATAATATAAAAGATTTTCAGGACAATGAATTCCAAAGAGTTAGGTGCAAGGTATTTAGATAAATGGGAAATATAAATAGTTTTTTCCTACTGGGAGTAGGTGGAAGTTGAATAGGTTTAGATGGCAATTTTAGTTATACTATATGGAAAACATTTAGCACAGATGTTAAGAAAGAGAATGAGAACAGAGTAGTTATATTAGTAGTAAAGCTAAGGATTCTTAAGTCCATAAAATTATAAATGACCATAAAGGAATTAAGGAAATATTCTGGGCATTTTATGAAGGTTTTTACAAAGCAGGTGATTGCGGTGATCTGGATGGGATTTTGTCTAATAATTTCATGGTAAAGCTAGGATCAAAAAGGGTGGTGAAGTTAAATACTTGATTGCTAACTATAAATATAGACCAGGAATAAATAAAAATGGCAATGGGCATTCAGTCTATGGGGAAGTAACCATGGTTGGATGGTATTCCCATAGAAATCTGGAAGTTGGGCAAAGACCCAAACAGGGATATGGAAGAAATTATTTAGCAGTTTCTTGAAGGGGAGAATAATTGTATAAAAGAAGAAATAGGTGATAGGGTTTTACCTATATATGGAAAACATACCACAGATCACATCTTATATAGACCAGTTTCAGTATTAAATCATGACTATAAAATACTTATGTCTACTCTAGAATAAAATTTAGTAAGAGTGTTGCCAAAATAAATGGAGTTAGGTCAGGGTTGATTTGAGGAGAGAAGGCAAATATTTAAGAATACTATCACAAAAACACCAAATCTTCCAACGAAGCAAAAAACAATGAAATAAAAATAAAAAAAGTCTCAACACAAATGTGGTTTCATCAATTTAATAGCACAAAACACAAAGATCCCAATGACTGAGCACTTTCACCATAAGAATGGCTTCATCAGAGTAACGTTGGTTAGTACAAATAACATTTAAATACCCCATCCCCTAACTGCTGACCAATCTACATTGAATGACAGCATTGCAAAATTTAAAAGAAATACAGTTGATTATACATGAAATATAAAAACATAAACCAAGATACAAGATAAAAATGCATTTGTACAATATGCTTAAAGATATAAATTGTTGTGATGCTGATATACATTGTTAAATATATAAAAAAAGAAATTTTATTTAATCACATTTGCTTTAGCCTTAAGTGTAGGAAGAATAGCAATACTATCATTGAGGCCAGGTGGATGCATAGCATTTAGCCTAAGTTGCCACATGGTCTCCAAATTTTCCACCTTTAGTTTCAAGTCACCTCCTCTTTCATTACTTTTCACCTTGTCAATGACAAAGAAAATAAACTTTTTAAAATTAGTACTACATGTACTATGTCTATAGAGTGCATTGTGAGCATCTTTATTTCTGATGGCCCTAACATGTTCAGTAATCCTTTCCTTAAGTCTTCGTACAGTTTTGCCCACATAAAAACTGGTGCAGCTTATACAGATGGCAACATATACTAACATGTTAGTGTTACAGCTGCACCTTCCCAGACAGCTCAAAGAATGTCTGTAAACAGGTATGGACACATATGGGCCATCATTGATGTACTTACATACCCTACAGGTCCCACATTTGTACATTCTAGATATAAAATACTTGCAATTAGGATTCTCCATAATGTCCTTAACATTTCTCCCTCGATTGTAAACTATCCTAGGTCTCGGGCCAAGAATTTCCTTACTTGCATCCTTAAGACCAAAGTGCCATGCATAGTTAATGGCTGAAAAAATATCTTGGGAGAAGTGATTATATCTAAGGACCAATTTGTAGATGAACCATCAGACTGTTGTTGGGGTGGTTTTACCGGTAACCCAGCACGAAGTATAACAATACTAATAAAGCTCTAATGATTTATAAGGATGTAGATGACAAAAAATACAATTATTATTAGTCATCTTGGATGCAGAGAAAGCCTTTGATAGAGGTAGCTAGAAATTGATGTATAGGATAATGTATGAATTTCTGTTTCATACAGGAAGAATTGAATTGATATACAAGTATGTACAGTGTGAGATACAAGCGTCAAACGTACAGGATTTTTATGATAAGTTGGGTGTGTTTAGAGGAAAAGGCAGATACGTTCTCCTCCCCATTGCTGTTTGTAATATAAACTCAACCATTAGAAATAAAAATAAGAGGTATAAACATACAAGGGTATGACTGGGAAGGTAGCCAGGAAACACTAGTATTGTTTGTAGATGTAATAATATATTTGATAAAGGCAGAGCAGGAGGTATGGGAAAGATGTATTTAAACAATATTACTGGAGGAAATGCTCTCACATATAAGCACTTATAATACCAATCATGCTGTCAGTAATGCACACACTACATCCAGCATGCACTGTATGGAAAAGACACATAGACCCATATATGCTGAGGCCTTTAATGTAATCTTTCTAAACCCCAAGATCTCCCAGACATTGTACCTAAAACAAATATCCTCAGCAGCCTCAAAAGCACTCTACCAAAATAAAACCCAGCACAACCCATTCAGCCACATCTAACAGAGTCTCATCTTTTAAGCCCATAAGCCAAACCACCACATAACCTGGTATTTTGGTCACAGGAGACTCCTTTGTGAGATACAGATGCCCCACTCATCAGGCTAAGGAGAAAGCTATGGTCAGTTGCCTATCAGGGTCCAAGATCTGCCAGCTCACAGATGCACTCAGGTCATTGGCCCACAAGTACCAGCATGGCTCAGTCATAGTTAATGTGGGTGCAAATGACTTAAAGTGTACCTTCTTGCACATATGGAGAGAGACATGATGGAGTACTCAGACTATGTGTGCCAGGCCTGTATGAGCCTAACATTGAGCAACATTCTACCTTTTCCAAGGATGATACAATAATATAAATAGAAAATGACTGACATTAATAACTGGCGTTGTTTTTGGTGTCTTTCTAAAGTGTACAATATTTGCCAGCATGGAAGGATATGGCCAACAGACCATGCTGATTTACCAGGGATGGTCTGCACCTGTCTCATCTATGCTTTTGAATATTGGCTAAAACATTGTTCTCTCAAATAGTACTTTTTTAGGGAATGCCAAACTGACATAGCAAAGCAGCCCAATAAAATTAAAAGCTGTTATTGCCCAATGCCAGGCGTCTAAACTAGAAACCCCACACCCTCGAAGCTCTCCTCACCCTGGAGGATGCAGATATTTATGCAGTTACCAAGGCATGGTTTAAAGCAAAGCAGAGTATGTCAGCAGTGCAATGCTTTCCCCACATTTAGAGCAGCTATTACACAGGCAGAGACTACAAGTGGAGGTGTCTTAATATACATTAAAACATACATACCCTAAGGCTGGTCAAACAGTATGATGAACTTGAGCTTCTCCACATCCAAATTACCATAGGCAAAGTCCCACAACAATATCCTTGTAAGCTATAAGTCTATAAGGGAACACATAAACTTATTGGAGACACTCACCATTCAACTTAATGCCATATTCATGGGTGAGTTTAACTACCCCACTATAAACTGGGATTCATAAATGACCACATACTTGCAGGCCTAGAGAATGTAGGACTTGTAAAACATAAACACCTTGGACCAGATAGTACATATGCCCACTAGAGGTGAAAATATACTAGATCTGGTCTTTACTAACATGGTGGAATCCATCCTCTCTGATTTATGATGTATTTACTCTGATTCCAAACTGATGAGTACTTCAGATGATTAAAAGTAGTAGCTAAGATTACTTTGGTGTCTGTTTTAACACCTGTATTCTATTTATGAAAAGAATAGTTATTTTCACATAAGACAACATTCTGGTCAGACTCTAAGAACCACAAACTTAACAGTCAGTAAACCCTTAATGTTCGGAGAGTTTTTAACAGCATAACAAAACTTTATCCAATTCTGCTGTTCTTCAGGACCTTAGGCTGATATAACAACACTATTTTCCTTTCTCTGTCGTATCCTTTTTCCTTCTTTCAGTCATTTAGCTAAATCACAGCCTGTGTATTGTATTAACTGCATACAACAGCCTTTTATTTTAACTTTGTATCTTATTGTCTTGGTAGTTCCTGCCTTTCTCATCATCATGAAATGGACATCATTATTAATTCATATTTTCTGTTAACAAAACATTCATCATCAGAGATTGTTTAGACAGGCTAACAACTTACAAATGATAACTTCTTGTTTTCTTTCTCTCAGTTTAACTAATCATCCTACACCTCTTATTTTGAGATTTATTGTCTTGTTAAATGTCAGTGCAGTCTTCTTCAGTGTTATCTTCACTGCTAAATGAACACTAACTCTAACATAACATCCCAGCTTTGATTTAATAGCATGTCATGACCGACTTTCTATAGATTCAGTCTCTCTCTCTTTTCCACACATACACACACACGCACACACACACACGCACACACACACACACACACACACACACACACACACACACACACACACACACACACACACACACACACACACACATACACACTCATTTTTTCCACACAAGCATTTTTCAAGAAATAAATTGTGTACTCTCCTTTCTAGGCACAAGTGGATATTTAAGCACTATATTTAATGTCAGTAACTTAATAACCTGATGAAGGGCTCATACTAGCTTGAAAGCCTGAATAATTGCAAAACCTGTGTTGGTCCAAGAAAAGGTATTACATCTTGTCTGTGTTCCAGTGGGTTTGTGAGTTCTTTGTCTCTTACTATACAACCCAAATTGACTTAAATTTGAATACTGTCTATCCTATTTACCGTAAAATCTGCTCATAGGCCAGTCTGTGCAACTAAATATCCATCACCGCCTAACATACTAATCTATCATAAGTCTCAGCATGTTGGCCCATCTCCAAATGGTCATTTGATACATGTTATTAAGTCCTCAGGTATATTAGGAGATACATACTTCCCAAGGATATAAAACCTCTGAGAAATTTCCACTTCATCATCCCACATTTTCATTGAGCCTGAAGATTAAAAGGGCAAAGAAAACAAAAATGGAAGCATTTCTGTTACCTGGAGCTATAAATCCACCATAGCCTCTTCCACCCCCTGTATTGCCTTACTTAATATAACCAATTCAAGGTAATAGGTTCATAGGTTCATACTAGGCTATCTGCCCTAGGGCATTTATAAGCCTAGCCAGAATGTGTTTGGCTTTCGCCACCCATTTTAAATTTATTTTGCTATGCCCTTTTTGGAGGTTAGTATACTGTGCCTCTGTCTAACAGTGACACAGAAGTGATACCCGGGGTAAACCTATGATCTTCCATCCACTCATCAAGATTCCTCTTGAAGAGAGTCAATGAGGGACTCTGCCTAACCTGGACTGGGATTTTATTCCAGAGTGAAGGGAGCCTCTGGGTTATGAATCTGTCCCTCCAGCATGTCCTATTTATTTCAGTGCTGAGGTTCAAGTCTCTCGAGCGCGTAGCTCGATGGGATTTGGATTTTCTGAGGTGCAGTATGACCATTAATTCCGGGTTGGACATGGCTTTATACGTCAGGCACAGATCGCCTCTGAACAGGCGGTATGCCACTGAGTAGAGCTGGAGTTTCTTTAACCGGGCAGCATATAGCATCTGTTTGAGCCCTGTGATCCTCTTGGTGAGGTACTTTTGGGGTCTTTCCAGTTGCTGCAAGTGTCTGGTAAGGTACATCCCAAAAGGGGCATTGTATTCAATTATGGGCCTGATGAGGGATGAGTAAAGAGGCACGATGACCTCCCCTGATCTAGATGTGAATCCCTTCATGATTAGGTGGGCTATATAAAATGTTTTTCTAACCACTTTGGCTACGTGGTTGTCAAATGAGAGATTGCTATCAACTTGGGTCCCCAGGCCCCTAATTACTTCTTCTGTACTTAATGGATTACCACCTATGTGGTAATTTGTGAGCACTTTGTTTTTGCCAAAGGGATGACTATACACTTTTGGCATTTAGCTTGAGGCCATGGCTCTGGCATCAGTTGTCTGTTTCTATGAGGCCCTTTTGGAGGATGCTTGTGTCGGCTGGAGAGTCGATTATGGCCCAGTTTGCAGTCATCTGCGAACTTAGTCAGCCACAGTCCTTCCATGTTGGCCTGTACCTCCGAGAAATATATACCAAACAAGAGAGGTCCCAGGACTGAGCCTTGTGGGACACCACTTGTAACTGGTTTGGAGTCTGACATGGCTCCAGCAATTCTAACCATGTGGGTTCTGTCCTTGAGCCAGTTTGCAATCCATCTAGTGACATAGGAGTTTATATTTAAGCTGGTGAGCTTATCTATAATGCCCGAGTGGGGTATTGTATCGAAGGCTTTTGGAGGTCCAGGTAGGCTGTGTGGACCACCTTCCCTCGTCAATGGCCTTGGTGACTGTTTCAAAGAAATCAACCAGGTTTAGGAGGCAGGATCTGCCCTTAACAAAGCCGAACTGGGTAGGATCCAGTGTCTGTAGGTCCCCAATATCTTTATTTATGAGGTCCATGATGATCCTTTCCATAGTTTTGCAGACCAAGCTAGTCAGGCTTATGGGGTGATAGTTTCCAGGATCCATTGAGGCACCACCTTTATGGAGAGGGACCACTGTTGCTGTACGCCACTCTTTGGGCACATATCCTGTAGTAAGGCTGAGATTGAACAGTAGTTTTATGTTTGGGTTTAGCTCTTCTTGGAGTTCATGTAGGATGCAGCCTGGGACACCGTCTGGTCCCATTGATGCTGTGTTTTTGCTTTGGAGAGGGCGGCTCTTACCTGAGCATCTGAGATGTCAGGGGCAGCACTCTGCTGGGATAGATATTTGCCCTTTTGGTGAGGGGGAGTTTGCTGAACCTGTCAGCTAGGATGTTGGCAATGTCTGTGGGTTCAGTGCATTTTTTGTCATTTTGGACTAATTCTGAGCATATCTGGGAATTACCACCCAGGTTCCTAACATAACTAAAGAAAGCCTTGTGATTATCCTTAGTGTCCTGTGCAATTTTTCTCTCGAAGCTGGACTTAGACAATTTTATGAGTGCCCGTAGTTTTTTGCTAATACTGATCAGTGATGCCTTCCCTTTTTGGGATTTTGCTCTATCATTTAGTAGCTTCCTCCTTCTATTGTATAGTTTGTTTATGGCTGGGGTCCACCAGACAGGACGTCTGCCTTTGGAGGACTGGGTCTTGGTTTTATTTGGGATCACATGATCCATGCATTCCTGAAGGTGTTCATAGAATGCGTTTATAAAGGATTCTGCTGTCTGGGCCGTATTTTCCACAGTCCCAGGGGCTTTGAAGGATTCCACCTCAGTTTTGAGGAGTGTGAAATTTGCTTTAGAGAAGTTTTTCACTGTGGTTTTCTGGGCAGGGGGTGGGGTTGGGATGTGAATATCCAGTGAGATTAGTTTATGGTCTGATCTTACCAGTGAGGGATACACTTCTGGTCTGGAGCATAGAGTCCCCATGTTGGTGATGATCAGGTCCAGTATGTTTTCTCCTCTTGTGGGAGTGGTAACAAGTTGTTCCATAGCATTTGAGTTTATAAATTCTAGGAACCTTTGGGCTAGGGTGTTGGAGCTAGAGTAATGCTCCCAGTCTATGTTTGGGTAGTTGAATTCGCCCAATATAATGGTGTTTGGAGAGACCTTCATATTTTCCAGTGTTCTCAGGAAGGCCGAGTGGGGTTCCTGGGTTTGGGAGGGTGGTCTGTAGCAGGCTATAAACTGGAAGGCAGTTTTACCGACTGTTAGTTGCACATGGATAGTCTCTGATGCTTCGTGCTTTGCCACCAACCTGGAGGTGTGGGTATCTTTGATGAATATCGATACTCCCCCTCCTTTTGTGGTTCGGTCCAAGTTTTGGGGCCGAAAAGCATGGTATGAGGTATAACCTGGTAGTGCTGGGTTGCTCACGGAAGCCCTGAACCAGGTTTCTGTTACTGCACAGATATCGATGTTCTCCATGCTAAGGAGAGTTTCGAGTGCGTGCATCTTGAGGTTTAGACTTCAGGCGTTGAGTAGCATTACTCTTAGTTTCTTATCACTTGTGATACCTATGGAGGTGGGTTTGTCTTTTGAGCCTTGCCTAAAAAAGGCACTATGAGGGTAGCAAGAGCCTTTGCCAATATCCGAAAGCCCAGGGGTGACAGGTGCAAGCCGTCCCTAGCGAAGCATCATGGCTTGTCGAGCATATCATCCCAAGCTGACAGGCATTGGATCCTCTTTGAATGACACCAGTACTTAAGCCAATTGTTGAAATTGATCATCTTGTCTTCATATTGTGGCATCATTCTTGGTGAGGGTAAGATGCTACTCAAGGTCAGGGTCATACCGGCCTGGGCTACATGCTCAGAGAGCTCCTTTATGTCTCTTTTCATGTAGTCCAGGGAGGTACATCTCAGGTCATTCACACCAGCATGGACAATGACTGAATCATATTTGTACTTGCCTTGGAGTGACCTGAGTGCTTGTGTTATGTGGCGGATCCTAGCGCCCGACAGGCTGCTCACCGTGACCCTCTCCTTGTTCAGCCTGGTGAGCAGGACGTCAGTGTGCCTGACGATAGAGTCACCTATTACAAGTGTATCAGGTGTGTTGTTTAGCCTTAAGGGCTGTGACTGTTCGGTACACTGGCTTTGTGAGATATGTGTTGCACGTGTTTTGTAATACAGCCTCTAAGGAGTCCTGAAGGCATGGTCTGTCAAAGAATCTTGCATCACTTAAATGCCTGAAATGTAGGGAAGCTCTGGAATGATATGCCTTATTTGCTGTCCATTACATGGAGTCATGCATTTATGTATGTGTTACAGTAGCATTACCCAACGCAATCAAATGTTGTTATTATTCTATATTATAAAGCTTGTATGATTTTTGTGGTGACACCTCTGCTTCTACCTCACTGAATTAAATAATTTGATTAATGTAAATCTTATTAGTCAGCAGATATAAACTGTATGTGCTGATCTAGATCAATTTTATAAGTGCTTGTCTAGATATATATCTATAACTGGCTTTTATCTTTTTCTCATCTGAATGTGTTCTTACTATATATGTGCATATTATATCTTACTGAGTTTTTGTAAACAGTGGAACTTTTCTTTGTGAGATACATGGAAAAGAGAATTAACCGAGTAAAGATTCCGTGTCACCAAATGTAAATAAAAACATAAAAGTGTTGAAGCATAATAAAGTTGGAAATATTGCCAACTATTTTCGTGTAGACAAAGAATCCATACAATGTCATCTGTTTGAATTGAATTGATATGTACTATTACTGAATATCGACAATCTGCCGCAATAAATAAACCAAAGAGTGAACCTGGATGCCACTGTTCAGTGAAGCAATAAAGCCACGGAGGGGAATGTAGGCAGAGAGACATAGCCGCCTTGATCATCTAGACACACTAGCTTATGTGGATAGGTTTGTGATAGCCTACATCTGAGGAAGTGCTAGAAACGAAATGAAAACGAAGTGCTAAATACGTTTATGTGTCTTGTTATTTTGTGGCTATTACTATTAAATGGAAGTCTGCCTACATTCCCCTCTGTGGCTTTATTGCTTCACTGAACAGTGGCATCCAGGTTCACTCTTTGGTTTATTTGTGTGATTTTTTTCCTTGTTTGCCTGCTTTTTGGATTTTAATCTGCCACAATAGGTTGTCAAACCTTGTAGAAAGTTCAGTCATTGATAATCTGAGTAACATTTGTCTTACTCTTTCTGAATGAGACTGCAAGACTGGCTATCCACAGTGCAAACATGTACATGCATCAGTATATTACACAAACATCAACAGAGCCAATGGGACATGAGCAGCTGTGACTGGAATGGTAATGCTTGAGCACCTGTGATACAAACCCCGGTGATCTGTGTAACCACATGTAATCCATTTAGAAGAGATACATCATATAAATATTCAAAAACTTAAACAGAACTGCTACTGCTCACCTAAAACTAACTTCCAAGGAAATACCATGGAAAGAATGTGAAAAAGCAGCTTTAGTTGCCTATGAAAAATGGAGATGAATAACTTTGTTAAAAGGAACACTGCTGTGTTTTCTATAGCCCCAAGACAGACTAAGATTGTGCCCTTTGATACAGTCAATGAGTCTGAGAAGAAAGTAAACCTCAGGTTCTAGCACATTCCCAAGGCTAAAAGGGATGCTATACATTCTGAGGTGTAAAAGAACCTGGAGTCTCATAGTGAATGCAACTGATACATTGTTCTAGTTCCCAAACTCGACAAAACGCTCACATTAATAATGACTACTGTAAGTGGAAGGAGATGTCAGAACTTTAACACCTTCTCCATATCCCAAAATGGAATTGAAAGCTTCTTTCTCTGTACTGCAGTCTTTTGGAACAACTAATCTGAGCTTGGAGGAAATGTGTGACAGAAGCAATACAATGCCCATGTCTTTAAGTAATACAGAGAAAAAAGGCAGATATTTGAGACCCTTTGTTCTGGAAAGCACTCATTAAACACTTCCAGTGTAATAAACAGCATAATATGGTGGACCCCAGCCATAAACAAACTCTACAACAAGAGGAGAAAGCTACTACATGACAGAGCAAAATCCCTAAAAGGGAAGGCATCTCTGATCAATACTAGCAAAAAACTACGATCACTCATAAAATCATCCAAGGCCAACTTTGAGAGAAAAATCGCTAATGACACAAAAGACAATCATAAGACCTTCTTTAGCTATGTTAGAAACCTGGGTGAAAACTCCCAGATATGCTCAGAATTAGTCCAAAATGATAAAAAAATCACTGAACCCACAGACATTGCCAACATACTGGCAGACAGGTTCAGTGCAAATTTCTCCCCCCCCTCCCCCCCCCAAGGAGAAAAATCTATCCCACCAGAGTCTAGCCTCCCAAACATCTCAGATGCCCAGGTGAGAGTTGCTCTCTCTAAAGCAAAAAACACAGCATCAATGGGACCGGATGGTGTCCCCGGCTGTGTGCTACACAAACTCAATGAGGAACTAAACCCACACATAAGGCTGCTGTTTAATCTTAGCCTTACTACAGGATACGTACCCAAAGAATGGCGTACGGCAACTGTGGTCCCACTCCACAAAGGTGGTGCTTCTACGGACCCTGGAAATTACCGCCCCATAAGCTTGACGAGCCTTGTCTGCAAAGCTATGGAGAGGATCATAATGGAACTCATAAATAAAGACATTGGGGACCTACAGACACTGGATCCTACCCAATTTGGCTTTGTCAAGGGCAGATCCTGCCTCTTGAACTTGGTCGACTTTCGAAACAGTCACTAAGGCCATTGATGAGGGTAAGGCAGTTCACACAGCCTACCTTGACCTAGCAAAAGCGTTCGACACAATACCCCACTCGGGCATCATAGAAAAGCTCACCAGCTTAGATGTAAATCCATATGTCACAAGATGGGTTGCAAACTGGCTCAAGGACAGAACACACAGGGTTAGAGTTGCTGGTGCCATGTCAGACTCTAAGCCGGTCATGAGCGGTGTCCCACAGGGCTCAGTCCTGGGACCCTCTTGTTCGGCATTTATTTTTCTGAAGTGCAGGCAAACATAGGGGGATTGTGGATGACAAAATTTGCAGATGACTGCAAACTGGGCACCATAACTGACACTCCATCAGACACAGACATCCTCCAGAGAGGTCTCATAGAAATGGATAACTGGTGCCAGAGCCATGGCCTTAAGCTAAATGCCAAAAAATGTATAGTCATACCCTTTGGGAAAAACAAGGTAACCCCTAATTACCACATAGGTGGTAATCCATTAAACATGGAAGAAGTTATCAGGGACCTGGGGACCCAAGTTGACAGTAACCTCTCTTTTGACACTCACATTGCCAAAGTGGTTAGGAAGACCTTCTACATTGCCCACCTGATCATGAAGGGATTCACATCCAGATCAGGAGAGGTCATTGTACCCCTGTACTCTTCACTTATCAGACCAATGATTGAGTACAACGCCCCATTCAGAATGTACCTTACCCGACACCTGCAGCAGTTGGAAATACCCCAAAAGTTCCTCACCAAAAGGATAAAGGGGCTCAAACATATGTCATACGATGCCCGACTGAAGAAACTCCAGCTCTATTCAGTCGCATACCGTCTGCTCAGAGGTGATTTGTGCCTGGCATACAAGGCCATGTCCAACCCGGAATTAATGGACATGCTCCACCTCAAAAAATCCAAATCCACCAGAGCCACGAGAGCAAGAGACTTAAACCTCAACACGGATATAAATGGGACGTGCTGGAGGGACAGATTCATCACCCAGAGACTCCCTACACTATGGAACAGAATCCCAGTCCATGTGAGGCAGAGACCCTCACTGACTCTGTTCAAGAGAAATCTTGACGACTGGATGGGAGATCGTAGGTTTACCCCGGGAATCATCTCTGTATCACTGCTGGACAGAGGCACAGCAAACTAATGGGTATAGTATTCTCATCCTAAGGGGTGATGAAAGCCACACACACTCTGGCTAGGCTTATAAATGCCCTAGGGCAGATAGCCTAGTATGAACCTATGAACCTATGAACCTATATGTATGTGCATTTTAAAATGGAAAGAGAAAGAAGAATTCACAGAGAGGCTATTACAGGAGTGAAGATGGGTAGCCTGTAGGAAGAAATAATAATTTGCCTTCCCTAGGTGTTGATGTTAAAAGGATGAAACTGTTACTGCTTATAAGACCATGCTTTGGAAATCTGGTAACTGATGCAGGGATACGGAAGGAATGGTTCCCACAGAAAGAGAAATGAAGGAAAGTAAAAACCTTCATAAAGAGTAACAGATAAAGAAACAGCAAAGTAAGACAATTAATTTGACTGTTATCTAAAAGCCTGCAACATATATGTAGAACTGATTATACTATTTTCTGAATTCTGAACTATTTAATGCTAGTAAACATCAAGTTGCATTTTGCTTTTGCTAAGTTTTAAATCTATATATATATGTATATATATATATATATATATATATATATATATATATATATATATATATATATATATATGGGTCTATTTCATTTGATCGAAAGACCATTTGACCTAAACCAATTTGATAAAAATTCCATTTGATTGAAAACCAGTATTCAAGGCATAAAACTGGGATTTGTCCCCCCTCCCCAATGTCATGCGACACTGGAGTTGGTATATATAGTTAGGGGGGTGCAGCCCCCCCCCATTGGGGGGGTGTGAGGGGTGAGGCCCCCACCTAGTTTCCTTTAAAAGAAGAAAATAACACAAAAAGTACACCCCCCCAACTATATATACCAACTCCAGGGTCGCACGACATTGGGGAAGGGAGCAAATCCCTGTTATTTGTCTTGAATACTGGTTTTCGATCAAATAAAATTTCGATCAAATGGGTTTAGGTCAAATGCTCTTTCGATCAAATGAAGTAGACCCATATATATATATATATATATATATATATATATATATATATATATATATGCGTGTGTGTATTCACTAGACAATCTTGAAATACTGAAATGTCGAATTTCAGTATTTCGAGACTGAATAGTCAAAATTCCACATACCCAAAATGCCACAACTGCAAAAACCACAATCAAGACCACACACACACACACACACACACACACACACACACACACACACACACACACTCACACACACACACACACACACACACACACACACACACACACACACACACACACACACACACACACATACAAGCAAACACACATACACCTACCTAACTGCACAACAAACAAAACAACACACACAAACACAACATAACATACAAACACACCTACCCTACCTATAAGCAGGGGAGGCAAGCCCCCCAGCACCTCCCAGCCACCCACCCACACCACCCCTACTTATATATACTAACTCCAAGGTAGCACTAAACACACAAACACACAAAAACCACGACTACACACTCACACACACTAAAATCCCTACCCAATACCCTTACGTAAACACCACTTACCTGAATCTCCAGCTAAATCCACATGTCACAGACCGCATGTCACGAACGCGACACCATGACAGCAGATTTGAAATTTCCATATTCGAGACAGTGCAGTTTCGCGTAACTGCACTTTTGACTATTCAGTTTCAAAATACTGAAATTCGACATACAGATATAGATATATATATATATATATATATATATATATATATATATATATATATATATATATATATATATATATATATATGTATATACACACACACACATATGTGCATATGGTTGTGCATGTCTATAGTGCGGCATTGTGGTTGTTGTCCTCTGAGCTTCCAAAACATGCTGGATAAGATGAACTAATGTGTCTCACATATATACATACAAAACACATACACACACAGATATACAATATATATATATATATATATATATATATATATCTATATATATATATATATATATATATATATATATATATATATATAAAATCGACAATAAACATTGATTGATGGGAAATAAATATAGGCAACTGCAATTATCTACAAATAAAAATCTAAAACTAGTGGTTGCAAATGAAACCAAATGTTATATTTGTGATCACCAAACAATACTAAACACTGGGCTTTTTTTAGTGTGCAAGCCTCCCATCCCCCACCCTCCTGATGTGGGGGCTCAGCCCACACTCCTTCTGGATCTTAAACTAACTCCAATGCTTCATCACCAATTAGATTTTTCACCAGACATGCAATAAATGATTTGGCAAAGTAATGTAACCCATATATGTGTGTGTGTGTGTGTGTGTGTGTGTGTGTGTGTGTGTGTGTGTGTGTGTGTGTGTGTGTGTGTGTGTGTGTGTGTGTGTGGGACAAGTTGTTTCTGAGAGTCTAAAGCAGACCGGTGATTCCATAACAAGTAATAGACAGCAGGTGCTTTTAGCAAGATATCAGGACTACTGCTGCTTAAGGAAGTTGATCGCCTAATCACTGAGCTGAAAGTGAGTTTGAAACAAAATATCCAGGATGTTTTGAATGTGTCCTTGAAACCTGGGGAGAAAATCAAAACCATTTCTGCAAAAGGGATTAACTTACCTAGTTTTAGTGGTACATACTGTTGGATAAAGCCTAGTAAAGAAATAATTCTCCTACACTGTGCACGTATACACACACACACACACACACACACACACACACACACACACACACACACACACACACACACACACACACACACACATGGTGACTGTCTCCATGCTTGCCACTCATTCCTTAAAGATAAAACACAGCCTTTGAAACTCTGTATGCTTTCTATTAAGGTGCAGCTTCTTAGTTAATGATGAAGTACAACAGGGAACATGTTCAAATTTCAACTCAAAGGCAAAAGCTGAACATAACTAAGATTTTATCAGTTTAACTCAAAGACAGGAATAAAGCTAAAGTTGCTTTCATTGTCTTTAAACCAGCAGTTCAGAAGGAAGCAAGCTGCATAATGAGTTCAGCATAAACGCTGAAGGCTTTTAATTAGCTAGCAAAAGAGCAGGCTTACCGCCCAGTGTCTCCTTCTGTCACAGGCTATCAAGGTCTCTCTTTTACCTTTTTTTCCTCTTCAAGAGAAAGAAACAAAGTCCAGGATAAACAGCTTAAACAAACGTTTGCAGGAAATAACAATAAATATATCTATCTTTTTTAATTTCTCCAGATATTAGGTTTCTAATACCGTGTTGAGAATGTACCCCATTCCTAAGTCAAAGTACAATTAAAGTTCATGAAATTAGTATTGTTTAAATCCTTGATGTCAGCCAAAAGTGCTCTTCTCAGCACTCATAATGTGCCCAGTAATGACTCTTTCTGCAATTCATATGGAGTTACAAGTAATGGTAACATATCTAAATACAATTGTAGATTATTTTTTATAAGACCCATTGCTCCTACTACTATTGGAACTATCTGGATATCTTTCCTCCACATTGTTCTCATTTCTCCTGCAAATCTTGAAATTTTATGACTGTATTCCTCTCTGTATGTAAGACACAACAGTCACTGGACGTGGAGCTTTCAATGATCAATGCTACTTTTGTCTTTTTTTCATGGACCACTACATCCAGTTTTCTAACATCTATCTTTTGAACTGGTGGTTCATAGGTTCATAGGTCCATAGGTAGGTACTAGGCTATCTACCTGAAGGCATTTATAAGCCTAGCCAGAATGTGTTGGCTTTCGCCGCCCCCTTAGATTAGTTCCCTGTGCCTCTGTCCAGCAGCGCCACTGAAGTGATCACCGGGGTAAACTTTCTGTTTCCCATCCACTCGTCAAGGTTTCTCTTGAAGAGTGTCAGCGAGGAGCTCTGCCTAATGTAGATTGGAATCTTGTTCTAAAGCATGTGAAGTCGCTGGGACAGGAATCTATCCCTCCAGCATGTCCATTTTATTGTTGTGGTGAGGTTTAGATCCCTAGAGCGTGTGGCTCGAGGGGATAAGCTTTTCTTTAGGTGGAGCATGTCCATCAGTTCTGGGTTGGACATGGCCTTGTATGTCAGGCAGAGATCACCTCTGAGTAGGCGGTATGCAACTGAGTACAGCTGGAGTTTCTTTAGTCGAGCTGTATAGGGCATCTGTTTGAGACTAGTGATCCTCTTGGTGAGGTACTTCTGTGGTCTTTCCAGCTGTTGCAGGTGTCTTGTGAGATACATCCCAAATGGGACATTGTACTCTATGATGGGTTTGATGAGCGAAGAGTAGAGGGGCACAATGACCTCTTTGATCTGGATGTGAACCCTTTTGTGATAAGGTGGGCCACATAGAAGGATTTTCTAACCACTTTGGCAATGTGATTATCAAAGGAGAGATTACTATCTACTTGGGTCCCCAGATCCCTTATTATGTCTTCCGTATTTAGGGGACTACCACCTATGTGGTAGTTTGTGGGTACTTTGTTTTTTCCAAAGGGGATGACTATGCACTTTTTGGCATTTAGTTTGAGGCCATGATTTTGACACTAGGTATCCGTCTCAGTGAGACCCTTTTGGAGGATGTCTGTGTCAGCCAGAGAGTCAATTATAGCCCCTAGTTTGCAGTCGTCTGCGAACTTGGTCAGCCATAGTCCTCCTGTGCTTGCCTGTACCTCTGAGAAGTATATGCTGAACAGGAGGGGTCCTAGGACTGAGCCCTGGAGAATGCCACTTGTAACCAGTTTAGAGTCAGACCTAGCTCATGCAACTCTTACCATGTGGGTTCTGTTCATGAGCCAGCTGGCAGCCCATCTTGTGGCGTAGGGGTTTATGTTCAGGCTGGTGAGCTTGTCTATAATACCAGAATGGGGAATGGTGTTGAGGGCCTTTGCGAGGTCTAGGTAGGCTGTGTGTACCACCTTTCCCTCGTCTATAGCCTTAGTAACTGTCTCAAAGAAGTCCATCAGGATTAGGAGGCATGATCTGCCCTTAACAAAGCTGAACTGGGTAGGGTCCAGTGTTTGGAGGTTCCCAATGTCTCTGTTAATGAGTTCCATGATGATGCTCTCCATAGCCTTGCAGACCAAGCTAGTCAGGCTTATAGGGCGATAGTTTCCGGGGTCTGTTGTGGCTCCACCTTTGTGGAGCGGAATAACCGTTGCTGTGCGCCACTCTATGGGTATGTAACCTGTGGAGAGGGTGAGCTTGAACAGTGTGTTTAGGAGAGGGGTTAGTTTGTCTTTGAGCTCATGTAGAACGCAGCCTGGGACACCGTCCAGTCCCATTGATGCTGTCTTTTTGGCTTTGGAGAGGGCTGTTTTAACCTGAGTGTCTGTGATTTCAGGGGCTCTACATTCTTCTGGTATGGTTATGGTCCCTTTTGGGGGAGAGGGGGGGTGATGTTTGCGCTGAACCTGTCTGCCAGGATGTTGGCAATATCGGTCGGTTCAGTGTATTTTGTATCATTCTGCACTAACTCTGAGCAGATCTGAGCATTGCCACTTAGATTCTTGACATAGCGAAATAATGCCTTGTGGTTATCTTTGGAGTCCTTGGCAATTTTTCTCTCAAAACTCACCTTGGATGATTTTATGAAGGATCGTAGTTTCTTGCTGATACTGATCAGGGATGTCTTCCCTTCTTGGGGTTTTACTCTTTTCTGTACTAGTTTCCTCCTTCTGTTGTATAGCTTGTTTATGGCAGGAGTCCACCAGACTGGTTTCCTTTTCTTGGATGAGTGAGTCTTGGTTTTGCTTGAGATAGCACAATCCATGCATTCTTATAGGTGCCCGTATAATGCATTAGTAAAGGATTTTGCAGCTTGGACAATGTTATCCTTTAGCATGGGGGCTTTGAAACTTTCCACCTCGGTCTTAAGTAATGTGAAGTTTGCTTTTGAAATGTTTTTCTTGGTGGTTCCCTTGTCGGGGGGTGGGGGCGGAATGTGGATATCCAAAGTGATTTGTTTATGGTCAGATCTAACCAGTGAGAGGTTGACCTCCGGTGTGGATCACCGGTCGCCCATGTTGGTGATGACCAGGTTCAATATGTTGTCACCTCTGCTGGGAGTGTTGACCAGTTGATCCAGGGTGTTTAAGTTTGTAAATTCTAGGAAATGTTGGGCAAGGGAGTTAGTACTTGAGTAGTTCTCCCAGTTAATGTTTGGGTAATTGAAATTACCCAATATTAGGGTGTTTGGTAGGACCTTTATATTTCCCAGTGTTTCCAGAAATGCAGAATGGGGATCCTGGGACATGGTGGGTGATCTGTAGCAAGCTACAATTTGAATTGAAGTTTTGCCCGTTGTTAGTTGCACGTGGATGATCTCTGAAACATTGTGCTGTGCCACTAACCTGGAAGTGTGGGTATCCTTGATGAATATGGATATGCCCCCGCCTTTTGTATTTTGGTCCGGGTTCTGTGGCCAAAATATATGGTATGAGTTGTAGCCTGGTAGTGCTGGGGTGCTCTCTGGAGCCTTAAACCAGGTTTCTGTTACTGCACATATATCAATTTTCTCCATACTGAGGAGTGCGTGCATTTTGAGGTTTAGACTTCTGGCATTGAGTAGCATTACCCTCAGTTTTTTGTTAGTTGTGCTATTTGGCGGTGGGTTTGTCTTTTGAGCCTTGCCTAAAAAAGGCACTATGGGGGTGGCAAGAGCCTTGGCCAGTATTCAAAAGCCTAAGGGTGACAGGTGCAAGCCATCTCTAGCAAAGCAGAGTGGCTCGTTGAGCATGTCATCCCAGGTGGACAGACTCTGTATCCCCTTTGAATGACACCAGAAACTCAGCCAGTTGTTGAAATTGATAATTTTTTCTTTATGCCGTGGTATTATTCTTGGTGAGGGCAGGATGCTGCTCAGGGTCAGGGTCATACCAGCCTGGGCTACAAGATCAGAGAGCTCTTCCATGTCTCTTTTCATGTAGTCCAAGGAGGTACGGCTCAGGTCATTCACACCAACATGGAAAATGACAGAGTCGTATTTGTACTTGTTCTGGAGTGACCTGAGTGCTTGTGTTATGTGATGGATCCTGGCACCTGACAGGCAGTTAACAGTAACCTTCTCCTTATTCAGCCTAGTGAGTGGGACGTCAGTGTGCTGACTGTAGAGTCACCTATTACTAGTATGTTGGGTATGTTATTTTGTCTTAAGGGCTGTGATTGCATGGCACACTGGTTTTGTGAAGTATGTGTTTCATGATTTGTGTTGGGGGGTGGAGGTTGCTTGGATGTCTGCTTTGGAGGTCTCTGTTGCTTTTGCAGATTTTTATTTAGAGCCTCTGAGTATGTTTTCGTGTATTTATGTGTGTTTTTTGCCGGTGCTGGTTTAATAGGTCTATGTGAGACTGGTGGTGTGATGCAAGTATTTCCCTTCTCCTCTTGACTGTCTGATCCAGCCTTGGGTTGAGAGAGCTTAGCCTCCACTTTGGCTGTATAATTGCATCTCTCAGATGTATTAGTGTTTGGTGGTAGGAGGAGAGGATTGACTGTGTACATGAGGCAGTTGTAACATTGCCTCAAAATGCCCAGATTCACCATTTGGACTGGAGAGTACGTCTGAAACTGCCCTTTGGACATGCCTGGATAGGTACAGTGAACTGTTTTACTGAATGGCTGGTAAGGTTGAATAGAGAGCCTTGTCCTTCTGTACAGTATAGGAGGGTCTAGTGCTAGGGTTTATAAGTGCTTGCTATGAGTTTTGAGCAAGTGCCGGGCTGAGAAATGAATGGCTTGAGTGCTTAAGTTGAAAGTTTGTCTAGTTCCAAGGGAAAAATTGAAGAGGAGACTTTGTGGAGCTGGGAATAGTTATATCCTAGCTAACCACAGCTGCCTGGCGTGCAAAACTGTGTAAATGCAGTATTTAATAGCAGGGAAATGAAAGAGATAGAAATTAGCCCAAAATGGCCAATAAACTACTAATTTCTGGGCTGAAACCACTCCTCTAGGGACGTTAGGTTGCTCAAAGCTCCCCTCTCTCCTAGGTAAACAGAGAAACTTCCTTCTATCCAAGTAAGGTATGGGCAAAAACAGAGATTTGTAACACAGCCCTGAATTCAGCACTTAACCTGAAAACTGGACTATGCTAGCTTAGAAAGGCGGGAAACAAGTATATATTTTTTTGTTTTTTTTTCAAAAAATAAAGCAGATACAATCAAAAAAACTTTTTAAATGCACAGAAAAGGATACTTATTGTTAAATATCTCAGATCAGAGTTGTAGTCAATGCCCCTAGTAATAAAGTAAGAAGAAACACAAATACAATAAAAGCAGATGAATAAAATGCAATTTTTTATATGTATATAAGACAATAGAAAATGAACAAACTGATTTAAACAAGTTACCCAATTAACCAGAAAAAAGCTCAAAACTGAGCCCTGCTCCAGCCGTCTTCAGTCAGACAAGTTCTAACTGCACACTCCTGCTGCTAGGGTGCAGGGGAACTTTCTCCAAAAAAAAGATGGCCTGGGTCAATGCTCAAGTTATACAAACAAAGCTAGATTCAGCAGGCCTGAATCTGGTCTATGCTACAGAAACAAGTGGCACCAATTTCAGAAAGAAACAGTTCAAATAAGCAGGCACAATAAGCCTGTGACCAGAAATTCCAAGCTCAGAAGGGCAGAATCCAGCATCCCACAAGAGTGCAGACCACACCTAAAAAAACTGGCCCAAAGCCCAAGTGCTTAAAGTACAACTAATACACTTTAGAACAGTCACTAAGCCTTCAATCAGCAACAACCAACTCAGAAGGATGTAAGCTACCTGTCCTGCCACAACAGCGCAGACCACAAACCTTTGTAATGTGAAACAACTGGTCTGAAGCCCAAGTGCATAATCCAAAGGCTTAGAATAACAGTTACAATTTAATTGGCTACTAACAAGCAATAATAAATGCAGCAGAATAAATGCTATTGAGTACTTTTAAGAGCAGGCAGCAAGAGTAAAATAATTAATACAGTAGGAAGAAACACAAACACAGTAAGCAGATGAATAAAGTGCAAAATGTTTTCTGTTTTTTTTTTCCTCTCTGTATTAGGTAGAATGAGCTAAAGACACTAGAATGGGAGGAGTGTCACAGATCAAATATACAGTAGGGGAGGGCAATTGCAAAGCCACCAAGTCTAAAAAGAAAACACCAATATGGAGGGCAGGGTGCGGGAAAAATAGCACTTTCGACTCAGAAAAATAGCCCTTTCAACACAGATCAGAAGCCAGCAAATATTATAGATCTAAATAAATCAAGCAAAAGCAATTAGGATACTGTAGATCTTTGGAAAGAAGTGCCAAAAAATATACTTATCAATTTATATTTTGAGTTGTTTCAGTAGCACTCTCAGTCAGAACTCAATTAGATTCAAGCAATGAATGCAGAGGTAACAAACAGGGAATTTTAATTATACTAGCAAGCCTTGAGACAATCAGATAAATAATGGATGATCCCATGTGATGTAGACTTCATCATTTTCTATGATGTTTTGTGTCTCATGTTTCCAGTGTTTTTCAGCCACTTAATGTTTGCACAATCCCCAGTGCAACAATCTTGCCACATTATTAAGCCTTTCAGTATACAGTGCTTCTGCCATTAGTATGTCACAACCAGCAACAAGGTGTGCAACTGTTTCATTTTATCCCACATGTTCAATGGACTTTGTAAACAACATGTACGCAGCCCAATATCTTGGGCCGCCAATATTAACTTTTCATCTCTTGGTTTAAATTCACCACTCCTTAACCATTCCTGCATTTGTTCCTGATCAACATGAGGTTCTTCCAGAAGTTTCCTATACTTGCAACTATATTTATGCATTTTCCACATTTCTTGCCTTCTTTTCTGGTCCTTCACCTTATATTCTTTCTTTTGTTTTTCAGCACATTCAGTTGCTGCCTGATTTTTATCTACTTCTGGTTTGATTTCCATTCCTGCTTGATGCCAATATGCTTCTGCTAGATTAAGCAGAGAAGTCATTTTAGATCTTTTCTCCTCATGTTTCAAAACTTTCACTACGTTTGGTCTGAGGTCATTAGCTATGTGTGGAGTCCTACGATTGCCGATCTATACATGTAATCAGTTTCAAGGAGGCCCATTCTTCCTTTGGAACGGGGAATATATAATCTTGGTATGCACTGATTTTTATAAATCATTTGGTGAGCATGAAGTATCCTTCTTGTTTTCCTGTCTAATCCTAATTCCTAATCTAATCTATCTAACATGTTTTGGGGTCAGTCAGTCACCCCAAAACTGTAGGTTAGGACAGGAACAGCAAATTGGTTCATAGCTTGGATTTTGTTCCTATATGTCAACTCTGTTTTCAGGGATAATTTAAGTCTTCTAAAGTATTCCTCACTAACTTTTATTCATATTTGTTCAAATATTTATACACTCCTGAACATTGACTGCATCAGACTTTCCTGTTCCTTCATTTGCTGTCCAGCTTCAAGTGAACATTTATACTGGTTTCCTGAGGAAGGTTCCAAAATATCTTCATATGGCACCTGACCAATTGCTTCCTGTTCCACTGGTTTCCCCATAGTTTGGATATCCATTGCTCTATCTATATTTAGATAGACAGATATATATATGTGTGTTTGTAAAAACACATACATATGCACGTTGCTACATATATATATATATATCTATATATATATATATATATATATATTATTTTTTTTAGTGTATATTAGGGTTACAGTACTGCATTAGGGTTACTGTAGAATATATATATATATATATATATATATATATATATATATATATATATATATTGCATATTATATATTATATATCGATGGTTGCAGTTCATTTGGTTGAAGCTTGTTTATGTGATGCAAGTGAACTGCTGTATTTATTGAGTGAAGGTTGTTTTGAGCAACTTGTGGTTGGTCAACAAAAGTAAGTGGAAGGGTTATGAGTTTGTGTGTGATTATGTATGTTTTTGGGTTATGGTAAGGGTTAGCTAAGGGGAAATATTTTGTGTGCGTGTAAGTGTGATTGTTTTATGGCTAGGGGGTTAAGTTAGATAAGGGAATAAATTGAATGTGTATTTGTAGGTGTGTGTGTGTGTGTGTGTGTGTGTGTGTGTGTGTGTGTGTGTGTGTGTGTGTGTGTGCTTGTGCAGGTACTGTCTGGTGAAGTGATTGTGTTATAGAAAGAGCTTTTTTAAGGTAAGTTGCACATTAGGGTTACAGACAGGGTTGGAGTTAGGGTTAGCACACATTACTAAGATGATGTGGGGGGTGCAGCCATGCCCTAACATATGAAGTCATACATACTGCTGTAATTGTAAAGGGTACAAAGGTTTCCAAGCTTTGTACCTTTGTTGGATCTGTATGGTCATTCATGTGCTCATAATGTAGCATGGACTACTGAGGATAAGGAAGACATTTTGTATTGTTATTATTATGCAAAAAGCCTGGAGTTTCCAGACAAAAGATATACACAAAGATTAAGAGAGAAATCAGAGGAAACAAAAATAGTTCCACAAGAAAAACTGTCAGAAGCTTCAAATAAAAAGGTTCTGAATAGAGAGATGATAAGTCAGCAAGCAGAGAAGAGTACTACTGCCAAAACTGAATTCATCCTCAAGTCTTAGTGAGTACTTTCACAAGGTGGACCATGTTTTTCACAAAATCTTACCAAGATAACACTGATATATCGACTGTATTTATATAGCATATATCATGGACAGAATAGGTCAAAAATTAAAAAAGATAGCTGGGCGCACAAGACCCAGGATAAAAAAAGTGCCCAATCCTGGTAGGTGCACTGGTGCCAGGACTGGAAAAAATGACAGTGTAGAATCCTCAAAATATGAAAACATTCCTACAATGGGGCCAGGCCCAGGGGGAGGATGGCCCCCCCATTGTGGAAGGAAATAGCAGGCCACAAAAATCACAAAAACTGATAGGCCAAAGAAGAGCCATAAAGATGACAGTCTGAACTATTGAGGATAAGAAAGAAATTATGTATTGTTATTATTGTTATTATTATGCAAAAAGTCCAGAATTTCCAGATCCAAGATAAAAAGATTAAGAGAGAAATTAGAGGAAAGAAAAATACTTCCACAAGAAAAACTGTCAGAAGCTTCAAATAAAAAAAAAATGTGTTCATTAATACAACAGATTTGATATATAGACCAAGAAACTTTGATCCGTTTGGAAAAAAAAAAACATTTGACAAAGTGTAAAAATATAAACAACAAAACCTATAGATTTTTGAAAAGTATATAGATATGGGAAAGAAAGAGAGGTTTGATATGGTGCAATATTTATGCAAAGGCAAAAGCCAAATTAATCAGTATAAAGAAGGCAGCCCCAAAGATATTCAAAGAGAAATACAGACAAAGGCACCCAGATATGGAAAATATCACAAAAAAATAATAATAATATCACAAAGAGGGAATGCAGAAAAGAAGATTAGTAAAGTAAAAGTTAAAAAAATAGAAGTTGAAGTTATGGAGTGCCTGCAAAGTGAAGGATTTGGTTTAGAAGGTCTAACACAGATTACATCACAGCATGATGGAACGAGTCCCCAGAGTATGGAGGAACAGGAATATCAGGAGACATCTGAAGAATAAATATGGACATGGGAAAGAAACAGAGATTTAATATAGAGTAATATCTATGTAAAAGAGAAAGCAAAACTAATCAATATAAAAAGGGCAGCACCAAAGTTATTTGAAGAGAAATACAGGCAAAGGAATCCAGACACGAAAAACTTTACAATACAAAAAAAAAAATAAGTAGACAAAGAGGAAAAGTAGAAAAGGACATTAGTAATGCAAAAATTAAAGAAATAGAAACTGAGGTTATGGAATACCTGCAAAGTGAAGGATTCAGTGTAGAAAATCTAATTCAGAAAGCACCACAACAGGAAAGAACAATGGACCTGCAAATTAAGGGGAAACCAGTGAAATGGGAAGCAACTTGTCAGATGCCATATGAAGATATTTTGGAGCCTTCCACAGGAAACCAGTATAAACATTCACTTGAAGCTGGACAGCAACAGAAGGTACAGGAAACTTTGGAAACTCTGATGCAGTCAATGTTGAGCTGTGATAGGCCAGTGATTCCCCATATGACAGAGCAACAGTTGGCACAGGATGAAATTGAAGAGAATGTGCCACAGGAAGATGCTATAGAACTTTCTATAGAAAACCTCAAGGAAAGGGAAAACAAAAAATGTGCCCTCAGTTTAGAAGAAAATGAGCTAAGAGAAGAGTTGCTTGATTTGGTAGATATTGATATACATATTAAGGTCAATGAAAGAAATAGACTGCAGAAGGTCAATAAAACCCCAAAAGTCAGAAGCTTGATAAAACAAATGAACACAGTAATTAGGATTGTCCATAGAGATCAATGTGATATAACAGAAATAAACAGGATATATTACTGTGCAGCTAAATTAATAACTGATAAATTTATGCCACAAGAACACAGGATAGTGAGGGAAGGGAGGGGCAGAAATCGAATACCATAGGTTCATAGGTTTATAGGTGTGTACTAGGCTAATGGCCCTGTAGCCTTTAAAAGCCTAGCCTATAGGATTACCCTGCATCATGCCACCTGACCTTAGTTCCCTGTGCCTCTGTCAATTAAAGCCACTGGAGTGATCCCTGGGGTGAATTTTCTATTTCCCATCCACTCATCAAGATTTCTCTTGATGAGGGCCAGTGAGGTACTCTGCTTGACATGTATGGGAAGTCTATTCCATAGGATGGGCATTCTCTGGGTTATGAACCTGCCTCTCCAGAATGTTCTGCTAATTGTGGTAATGAGGTTGAGGTCTCTGGAGCATGTGGTGTGGAGGGATTGGGATTTCTTTAGATGTAGCATTTCTAACAGAGCTGGGACAGACATGGCTTTTTAAGTCAAGCAGAGATCACCTTTAAGTAGGCAATATGAGACAGA
This sequence comes from Protopterus annectens, assembly GCF_019279795.1. Taxonomy (NCBI): domain Eukaryota; kingdom Metazoa; phylum Chordata; order Ceratodontiformes; family Protopteridae; genus Protopterus; species Protopterus annectens. Next base: position 304,310,222 of record NC_056726.1, read on the forward strand.
ATAGTTGGAGTTTTTTTAGCCTTTCCATAGAGGACAAATGTTTAAGGCCTAGCATCCTCTTTGTGAGGTACTTCTGCAGCCTCTCCAGTTGTTGCAGGTGTTTAGTGAGGTACATGCCAAATGGGGCATTGTACTCAACGATTGGCTTAATGAGGGAAGAGTAGATGGAGACAATGACCTATTTCTTCCTGGATGCAAAACCCTTAGTAATGAGATGTGACACATAGAAGGACTTTCTGACCACAATGGTAATGTGGTGGTCAAAAGAGAGGTTGCTGTCAAACTGTGTTCCCAGATCTCTTATAACACCATCTGTGTTCAGTGGACTACCATCGATGTGGTAATTCATGGGAACTAGGTTTTTCCCAAAGGGGATGATGACACATTTTTTGGCATTGAACTTAAGGCCATGGGTCTGACACCAGTCGTTGGTCTCGGTGAGGCCTTTCTGTAGGATGTCAACATCACTCGGGGAGTTAATAATAGCTCCCAACTTGCAATCGTCTGCAAACTTTGTCTGTCAGAGCCCCTTTGTGTTGGCTTGGACTTCAGAGAAGTAGATACCAAACAGGAGAGGACCCAGGATTCCACTCATGACTAGTTGGCAGTCTGACTTGGTGAAGCTACTTTCACACTGTGGGTTCTAACCCACCTAGTGATATAGGGGTTGATGCCTAGCTTAGTGAGTTTTTCTATGATTCTTGAGTGGGCAATGGTATCAAAGGCCTTGGCTAGATCAAGGTAGGCTGTATGAACCACCTTGCCTTTATCCACAGCTCTGGTGACTGACTCAAAGAAGTCGACCAAGTTGAGCAGGCATGATCTACCCTTCACAAAACCAAACTGTGTTGGATCCGGAGTTTGGAGATTCCTTATATCCTTGTTTATTAGGTCCACAATGATGCATTCCATAGCTTTGCATATCAGACTCATCAGTCTAATGGGGCGATAGTTCCCAGGATCTGTAGTCGCTCCTCCTTTGTGGAGAGGGATGACTGTAGCAGTGCGCCATTCAGTAGGGACAAAGCCTGAGGTGAGTCTGTGATTGAACAGGGCACACAGGTGAGGTGCCAGTTCATGTAGAACAAAGCCAGGGATATTGCCAGGTCCCATAAAAGCTATATTCTTGGCCTTGAATAGTGCTGTTTTAACCTGTGCAGCAGTAATACTGGATGCCTGGCAATCTACTGTATTGTGACTGGTCCCTTGGGGGGGGGTAAAGTTGGCACTGAGTCTGTCAGCCAGTATATTGGCAATATCTGTTTGCTCGGTATAGGAGGTACCATTGTGCAGTAGCTGAGAGAAAATCTGGGTATTGCCATGGAGATTCTTTACATAACTATAGAAGGCCTTGTAGTTGTCTTTACTATCTGCTGCAATTCTGTTTTCATAGCTAGCTTTAGAGGATTTGTTGAGGCTGATAAAGGAGTTTTTTCCAGTCTTGGGACTTCACCTTATTCTGCATCAGTTTCCTCCTTCTGTTGTAGAGTTTATTTATGGCAGTGAACCACCAGATTGGCTTCCTTTTTTTGGAGGAGAGCGTCTTGGTTCTATTGGGTATGGGGAGATCCATGCATTTGTGTACGTGTTCATACAGCGCACTGGTGTATGATTCGGCAGTCATGCAACAGATCTCCATTTGCATGGGTACCATAAAGCTAGCCACCTCTGTTTTTAGGAGCCCAAAGTTAGCTTTGGAGAAGTTTTTCATGGTGGTTACCTTTGCAGGGGGGGTGGAGGGTGGGAGGGATGTGGATTTCTAAGGTGATTAGTTTGTGGTCAGATCTAACCAGGGAGGAGTTGACTATTAGTGTAGAGCAACAGTCACCCATGTTAGTAATGACCAGGTCAAGGATGTTGCTACCTCTAGTGGGGGTAAGAATGAGCTGGTCCAGGGCATTGGAATTAATGAATTCCAGGAAACCTTGGGCAAGTGTACTGGTACACGAGTAGTTTTCCTAGTTAATGGAGGGGTAGTTGAAGTCACCCAGTTTGAGAGTGTTAGGTTGGACACTAATATTCTCAAGGGTGCTTAGGAACATGCAGTGTGATTCTTGGGACATGGTTGGTGACCTATAGCAGGCTATGACTTGAATCACTGTCTTACCCAATGTTATTTGCACCTGAAGTATCTCAGATGAGTTATGTTGGGCTACCAGTCTGGAGGTGTGCGCATCCTTTATGAATATGGAAACACCACCATTTTGGAGCTTTAATCCAAGTTCTGGGGCCAAAAGGTGTGGAATGAGTTATAGCATGGCAGTGCGGGTCTATATTGCAACATCGAACGCTAAAAACACCGAACGATGTTTCATCGGCACATTTTCAGCGAAAGCTGAAAATGTCGAAACGACAGAACAGTGATTTCCTTCCTAGGGAAAGAAATCGCTGTTCCAACCCCCCCAAAAAAACATTAAACACTTCCAAACACATACACACATACCCTAATCTTAATTACACCCTCACAAAAAACAGTAAACAACTAAATACACATATGCACATAACCCAACCATACATTTGACGAAAAAAAAAACAGTAAACATTTTAAACCATATGCACTTACCTTAACCTGCACTCTCGCACATTTACATAAACAGTTCCAAACACCTACACACTTACCTTAACCCTAATTCTACCCCCCAAAACAAAAGTAAACAGCTGAAAACACATACACACGTAACTCAACCATACATCTAACACAAAATATAAAACAGTAGACACTTTCATACATATGCACTTACCTTAACCCGCACCCTAACCCAAAGGTCAGTAACTGTTGCACAATCATGCTCGGGAGCTATACCAGACAAGGGACTGCACTACACTTCAGAAAACAGCAAAACAACGAAGCGGTCAAGCGACTTCTTTCCCAAGGGAAAGAATTCGCTGAACAGCTGCTTCGCTGTTTTGCCTGTTCGCTCTACATGTGTCTACGAAAACGCATTCGACAAAATGCATTTTCGTTGTACTAATAGGAACCCTGGTAGTGCAGTGGTGCTTTCCTGCTGCCTTGAACCAGGTCTCTATTACAGCACAAAAGTCGATGTTCTCCATTTTAAGGAGTGCTTCAAGTGAGTACATTTTGAGATTTAGACTTCTAGCATTGAGCAGCATGACCCTCAGATTACATTTGTTTGTAGCAGTTATGGTGGTAATTTGGTCTTTGGAACACCACCTAAAAAAGGCACTATAGGGGTGGCTAGAGCCTTGGCCAGTATCCGGAAGCCCAGGGGTGACAGATTCATGCCATCTCTGGCAAATCATGTAGGTCTGTTAATCATGTCATCCCAGGCAGACAGATACTGGATCCCCTTAAAATGACACCAGAAACTTAGCCAGTTCTTGAAATCAATCATTTTATGCTTGTACTGTGGTATCATTCTGGGTGATGGTAGGATGCTGCTCAGGGCTAGGGTCATACCCACCTGGGCTACATAATCTGAGAGCTCCTCTATGTCTCTTTTCATGTAGTCCAGGGAGGTACATCTCAGGTCATTCACACCCACACGTACAATAACAGAGTCATATTTGTACCTGTTGTTGAGGGACCTGAGTGCGTGCGTTATGTGGCAGATCCTGGTGCCTGACAGACAGCTGACTGTTACTTTCTCCTTATTCAGCCTAGTGAGTGAGACATCAGTGTGCCTCACTATCGCGTCACCTATGACTAGTGTGTTGGGCATGCTGTTTTGCCTTAGGGGCTTTGGTTGAGTAGCACAATGTTTAGGACAGTTATGTGTCTCGTGATTAGTGTTGTGTTGTGGTGGTCTAGTGCATTTCTGCCTTGGAGGTCTCTGCTGTTTGGGTAGATTTTTATTGAGACCCTCTGCAAAGGTGGGTGTGCAGTTTGTGTTTTTATGTGAAGGCAGTGCTAGTGTGTGTCCTGGTGGGCTATGTGTTCCATGTGGTGTGGTGCAAGTGTTGACCTTCTCCTCTTGACCAGCTATTTCAGTCTTGGCTGGAGAGTGTGTGACTTCCAATTTGGATATATAAGTGCATCTCTCACAAGTCTGAGTGTTGAGAGGTAAGAGGAAAGGGTTGCCAGTGTACATGAGGCAGTTACTGCATTCCCTCAGGATGCCCAAGTTCACAGAGCAAATAGGAGAAAGCACAGAGAATTGACCTTTAGATATGCCTGGAGGGGTGGGTATTAATAGTAAGTACTGGAGCTGATCCTTGTAGAACATTTAGTGCTGGTAGCACTTTTGTATCCTACAATAATTGTTACAAGAAGTCTGGTAAAATGCTAGACTAATAAGCTAGTAAAAGTGCAGGAAAGGCGTGAACTAGTAGATCTAAGGGAAAAATTGAAGAGCAGACTTTGGCACCACTCAGAAGCTTACAAATAGTCCTGGATACAGCAAATCTGTATCTGGACTAGACTAGTTACAGGGAAGGTGGGAAACAAATGCAAAAGCGGGCTTTTAAACCAGAAAGTTGAAAGAGATGGAAAAACTGCCCAAACAGTCAATAAACTACAATTTCTGGGCAAGAAACCACTCCTCTTGTGGTAGGTAGGCTACCTAGTGCTTACCACTCCCACTGATAATCTAGAAGGCTTCCTGTCCAACACAGAAAGGCTTGGTGGGCTCAGAATCTTTCATACAGTCCTGGATTCAGAAAATCTTTATCTGGACTAGACTAGTTACAGGAAAGGCAGGAAAAGTGCAAACGTTGGCTTTTAAACCAGAACGTTGAAAGAGATGGAAAAACTGTCCAAATGACCAATATACTACAGTTTCTGGGTCAGAAACCACTCCTCTTGTGGCAGATAGGCTACCTAGTGCTTACCACTCTCATTGATAAGCTAGAAGGCTTTCCTCCAACACAGAAAGGCTTGGGGGGGTTCAGAAGCTTACAAAGAGTCCTGGATACAGCAGGATTGTATCGAACAGAGAAAACTATAAAGAAATTGAGATAAGAAGTGTCACTGTGGGAGGGGTATAGAAGAGGGAACAGATCAACAAAAATACTATGAAAGATACATGTGATAAAGGCAATGCACAGTATTAGAACAGATCAGGATCTGTCATACACTATCACAAATACAAACTAAAAATCTCAGCACAGGAGGAAAAACATAGAAGATACACAAATAAACATAAAGGAAAAGTCCAAAATAAGCAATTTATTGATGACCCAAAAAAGTTTAATAGAGAATTGGGAAACAAGCTAAATCAGAACTGAAATACCACCAAAAAAAAAAAGAAATATATACATTTTGGAGAAGTATCTATGAAGATCTTGTGCAACATAACAAAGATGCTCAATGGATAGAAGAAGTAAAAGGAAGAATAAGAAGTTTAAAGGTACAGGATATGAAATGGGATCAAGGAACAGCCAAAGAGACTGAAACAAAGTTAAGGAAAGCCTCTAATTGGAAAACCCCAGGCCCAGATGCAATACCTAACTTTGCATGAAGATTTAGCTATGAGTAAGATATGTGCACCCCAAACAGACACCAACCTGGCTAACAACAGGAAAAACAATGCTCCTACTCAAGAGTGAACCTGCAAGCTACCCTAAAAATTATAGACCAATAACATGCCTTCTGATTATGTATAAACTATACACTGGAATTGATGCTGATAGGGTTTATAGTCTTTAGATGAAAACTCAATTATGGCAATAGAACAAAGGGGTAATAAAAGAAAGTCATATGGAGCAAAGGATCATTTGTTGTTAAATAAAGTCATACTGGAGAACTGGAAAACGGGTAAGAATCTAAGTATGGTATGGATTGAATACAAAAAAGCATTTGATAGTATCCAGTATTCATGGATAAAAGAGTGCTTAAAAATGTATAAGATAATACCCTACACTGACCGACTACATTACAGTGACCATGAAACATTGGCAGACCACTTTGCAATTAATCCATGATAAAGGACAAAGAAATTAACCAGTGCATCAGGTCCCAGTCGGTTGAGGTGTTCCTACCTCCCCTCCCCATGAAAGGCTTGTAAAAGCATATAGGGTCATTCTGGGAATAACAACACGTACGGAAGACTTTCCCCCACCACGGAACTTGTTTTAATAAGGTGTTCCTACCTCACCTCCCCCTGAAAGGCTTGTAAAAGCATATAGGGTCATTCCGGAAATAACATCAAGTACAGAAGACTTTCCCCACCATGGAACTTGTTTTAATAAGGTCACTATCCACTAAAATACCTTGCCAGCTGTAAACCTAACAAACTGGGTCCAAAAAACCACTGGTGAATGTCCCCATAACTCCCGCTTGTAATCTGTTTATGCTGATAAGCATTAGGTTGGAAGGGTTAGACTTTCCTGTAGCCTTCTTTCTTCCCCAATTAAGGTAAAAACAGAGTGCTTTCTACTATTCAGTCAGACGAGCATAGTGTGGTCTGCACCTCCAAACAGTGCATTACTCAATAAACTAAGTGAAACAACTGTGCTACAAAAGGGAATTAGAAAATGGGCTCTCTGCATTGTAAATTGAGAAGCAGACAGGGAACTGTGTAGTTTTTAACAGTAGGGCCTAGGAACAGAGTATTGGGCATATAAAAAGAAACAAAAAAGTGTGCTTGTAACTCATACCTGCACATGCTGCCTCTAGCGATCTGCTTTACTGGTTTAGCCCGGTTACAGCCCTTCACCTCCCCCCTCTCTCAGGTAATCAGAGGTTACATAATCACCTACCTGACCAGCCATTTTCAAATTAACCAGTGCATCAGGTCCCAGTCTGTTGAGGTATGTTTACATACTTATGCATTTAATTCTTGTTTCTTTATCTGAGCTACTGTTTACTGCATTTACTTGCAAACTGAAATCTTGATGAACTAAGGTATGTTTATTGGTACTGGCTGCTACAAATTACTTGCAAACTGCTGTTGATATTGTATCCATTTATTCTCGTTTGCATTGACTTAGTGGTCTGTCCTGGGTAGTGTAGCATTGATAAGGGACAGAAATAATAAATATTAACTGAGCCCTTAAGGCAGATATATAGGAAAGAGTGCTGCTGATTGCTAATACAAAAAGGTGCACGTGGACTTGTTTAATAATCATGTATACTGAATGTTTGAATGCATTACCTCTGTTCTTGGTATAGTACTAATAATCATATCCCCTCTCTAGGTGTTCCTACCCCACCTCCACCTGAAAGGCTTGTAAAAGCATATAGGGTCATTTCAGGAATGACAACAAGTAGGGAAGACTTTCCCCCACCAAGGAACTTGTTTTAATAAGGTGTTCCTCACCTCCCCCTGAAAGGCATGTAAAACCATATAGGATCATTCCGGGAATAACATGTCGTGGTAGGTCTATGTGAGACTGGAATTGTAGTGAGTGTGGTTTCCTTCCTTCTCCTCCTGACTGGTTACATCAGTTATGTTAGGAACCTGGGTGGGAATTCCCAGATATGCTCAGAAATAGTCCAAAATGACAAAAAATACACCGAACCCACAGACATTGCCAACATCTTAGCTGACAGGTTCAGCAAACTACCCACCAAAAGGGCAAATATCTATCCCAGCAGAGTGCTGCCCCCCTGACATCTCAGATGCTCAGGTAAGAGCCGCCCTCTCCAAAGCATAAAACACAGCATCAATGGGACCAGACGGTGTCCCGGGCTGCATCTTACATAAACTCCAAGAAGAGCTAAGCACAAACATAAAACTACTGTTCAATCTCAGCCTTACTACATGATATGTACCCAAAGAGTGGCATACAGCAACAGTGGTCCCTCTCCACAAAGGTGGTGCCTCAACAGATCCTGGAAACTATCGCCCCATAAGCCTGACTAGCTTGGTCTGCAAAGCTATGGAAAGGATCATCATGGACCTCATAAATAAAGATATTGGGGACCTACAGACACTGGATCCTACCCAGTTCAGCTTTGTTAAGGGCAGATCCTGCCTCTTAAACCTGGTCAATTTCTTTGAAACAGTCACCAAGGCCATTGACGAGGGGAAGGTGGTCCACACAGCCTACCTGGACCTCGCAAAAGCCTTCGATACAATACCCCACTCAGGCATTATAGATAAGCTCACCAGCTTAAATATAAACCCCTATGTTACTAGATGGGTTGCAAACTGGCTCAAGGACAGAACCCACATGGTTAGAATTGCTGGAGCCATGTCAGACTCCAAACCAGTTACAAGTGGCATCCCACAAGGCTCAGTCCTGGGACCTCTCTTGTTCGGTATATATTTCTCGGAGGTACAGGCCAACACGGAAGGACTGTGGCTGACCAAATTCGCAGATGACTGAAAACTAGGCGCCATAATCGACACTCCAGCTGACACAAGCATCCTACAAAAGGGCCTCACAGAAACAGACAAATGGTGCCAGAACCATGGCCTCAAGCTAAACGCCAAAAAGTGTATAGTCATCCCCTTTGGCAAAAACAAAGTGCCCACAAATTACCACATAGGTGGTAATCCATTAAGTACGGAAGAAGTAATTAGGGACCTGGGGACCCAAGTTGATAGCAATCTCTCATTTGGAAACCACGTGGCCAAAGTGGTTAGAAAAACATTTTATATAGCCCACCTAATCATGAAGGGATTCACATCTAGATCAGGGGAGGTCATCGTGCCTCTTTACTCATCCCTCATCAGGCCCATAATTGAGTACAATGCCCCTATTGGGATGTACCTTACCAGACACCTGCAGCAACTGGAAAGACCCCAAAAGTACCTCACCAAGAGAATCAAAGGGCTCAAACAGATGCCATATGCTGCCTGGTTAAAGAAACTCCAGCTTTACTCAGTGGCATACCGCCTGCTCAGAGGCGATCTGTGCCTGACGTATAAAGCCATGTCCAACCCGGAATTAATGGACATGCTGCACCTCAGAAAATCCAAATCCCATTGAGCTATGCGCTCGAGAGACTTGAACCTCAGCACTGAAATAAATAGGACATGCTGGAGGGACAGATTCATAACCCAGAGACTCCCTTCACTCTGAAATAAAATCCCAGTCCAGGTTAGGCAGAGTCCCTCATTGACTCTCTTCAAGAGGAACTTGATGAGTGGATGGGAGATCATAGGTTTACCCCGGGTATCACTTCTGTGTCACTGTTAGACAGAGGCACAGTATACTAACCTCGAAAAAGGGCATAGCAAAATTCATTTAAAATGGGTGGCAAAAGCCAAACACACTCTGGCTAGGCTTATAAATGCCCTAGGGCAGATAGCCTAGTATGAACCTATGAACCTATGAACCTAAGTACGGAAGACTTTCCCCCACCATGGAACTTGTTTTAATAAGGTGTTCTTACCTCACCTCCCCCTGAAAGGCTTGTAAAAGCATATAGGGTCATTCCGGGAATAACAACAAGTACAGAAGACTTTCTCCACCACGGAACTTGTTTTAATAACGTGTTCCTACCTCACCTCCCCCTGAAAGGCTTGTAAAAGCATATAGGGTCATTCTGGGAATAACAACAAGTACAGAATACTTTCCACACCATGGAACTTGTTTTAATAAGGTGTTCCTACCTCACCTCCCCCTGAAAGGCTTGTAAAAACATATAGGGGTCATTCCGGGAATAACAACAAGTACAGAAGACTTTCCCCACCACAGAACTTGTTTTAATAAGGTCACTATCCACTAAAATACCTTGCCACCTGTAAACCTAACAAACTGGGTCCAAAAAACCACTGGTGAATGTCCCCATAACTCCCGCTTGTAATCTGTTTATGCTGATAAACATTAGGTTGGAAGGGTTAGACTTTCCTGTAGCCTTCTTTCTTCCCCAATTAAGGTAAAAACAGAGTGCTTTCTACTATTCAGTCAGACGAGCATAGTGTGGTCTGCACCTCCAAACAGTGCATTATTCAATAAACTAAGTGAAACAACCATGCTACAAAAGGGAATTGGAAAATGGGCTCTCTGCATTGTAAATTGAGAAGCAGACAGGGGACTGTGTAGTTTTTAACAGTAGGGCCTAGGAACAGAGTATTGGTCCTATAAAAAGAAACAAAAAAGTGTGCTTGTAACTCATACCTGCACATGCTGCCTCTAGCGATCTGCTTTACTGGTTTAGCCCAGTTTCAGCCCTTCATCTCCCCCCTCTCTCAGGTAATCAGAGGTTACATAATCACCTACATGACCAGCCATTTTCAAATGAACCAGTGCATCAGGTCCCAGTCGGTTGAGGTATGTTCACATACTGATGTATTTAATTCTTGTTTCTTTATCTGAGCTACTGTTTACTGCATTTACTTGCAAACTGAAATCTTGATGAACTAAGGTATGTTTATTGGTACAGGCTGCTACAAATTACTTGCAAACTGCTGTTGATATTGTATCCATTTATTCTCGTTTGCATTGACTTAGTGGTCTGTCCTGGGTAGTGTAGCATTGATAAGGGACAGAAATAATAAATATTAACTGAGCCCTTAAGGCAGATATATAGGAAAGAGTGCTGCTGATTGCTAATACAAAAAGGTGCACGTGGACTTGTTTAATAATCATGTATACTGAATGTTTGAATGAATTACCTCTGTTCTTGGTATAGTACTAATAATCATATCCCCTCTCTAGGTGTTCCTACCTCACCTCCCCCTGAAAGGCGTGTAAAAGCATATACGGTCATTCTGGGAATAACAAGTACGGAAGACTTTCCCCCACCACGGAACTTGTTTTAATAAGGTGTTCCTCACCTCCCCCTGAAAGGCATGTAAAACCATATAGGATCATTCCGGGAATAACATGTCATGGTAGGTCTATGTGAGACTGGAATTGTAGTGAGTGTGGTTTCCTTCCTTCTCCTCCTGACTGGTTACATCAGTTATGTTAGGAACCTGGGTGGGAATTCCCAGATATGCTCAGAAATAGTACAAAATGACAAAAAATACACCGAACCCACAGACATTGCCAACATCCTAGCTGACAGGTTCAGCGCAAACTACCCCCCCCCACCAAAAGGGCAAATATCTATCCCAGCAGAGTGCTGCCCCCCTGACATCTCAGATGCTCAGGTAAGAGCCGCCCTCTCCAAAGCATAAAACACAGCATCAATGGGACCAGACGGTGTCCCGGGCTGCATCTTACATAAACTCCAAGAAGAGCTAAACACAAACATAAAGCTACTGTTCAATCTCAGCCTTACTACATGATATGTACCCAAAGAGTGGCGTACAGCAACAGTGGTCCCTCTCCACAAAGGTGGTGCCTCAACAGATCCTGGAAACTATCGCCCCATAAGCCTGACTAGCTTGGTCTGCAAAGCTATGGAAAGGATCATCATGGACCTCATAAATAAAGATATTGGGGACCTACAGACACTGGATCCTACCCAGTTCAGCTTTGTTAAGGGCAGATCCTGCCTCTTAAACCTGGTCAATTTCTTTGAAACAGTCACCGAGGCCATTGACGAGGGGAAGGTGGTCCACACAGCCTACCTGGACCTCGCAAAAGCCTTCGATACAATACCCCACTCAGGCATTATAGATAAGCTCACCAGCTTAAATATAAACCCCTATGTTACTAGATGGGTTGCAAACTGGCTCAAGGACAGAACCCACATGGTTAGAATTGCTGGAGCCATGTCAGACTCCAAACCAGTTACAAGTGGCATCCCACAAGGCTCAGTCCTGGGACCTCTCTTATTCGGTATATATTTCTCGGAGGTACAGGCCAACACGGAAGGACTGTGGCTGACCAAATTCGCAGATGACTGAAAACTAGGCGCCATAATCGACTCTCCAGCTGACACAAGCATCCTACAAAAGGGCCTCACAGAAACAGACAACTGGTGCCAGAACCATGGCCTCAAGCTAAACGCCAAAAAGTGTATAGTCATCCCCTTTGGCAAAAACAAAGTGCCCACAAATTACCACATAGGTGGTAATCCATTAAGTACGGAAGAAGTAATTAGGGACCTGGGGACCCAAGTTGATAGCAATCTCTCATTTGAAAACCACGTGGCCAAAGTGGTTAGAAAAACATTTTATATAGCCCACCTAATCATGAAGGGATTCACATCTAGATCAGGGGAGGTCATCGTGCCTCTTTACTCATCCCTCATCAGGCCCATAATTGAGTACAATGCCCCTTTTGGGATGTACCTTACCAGACACCTGCAGCAACTGGAAAGACCCCAAAAGTACCTCACCAAGAGGATCAAAGGGCTCACACAGATGCCATATGCTGCCCGGTTAAAGAAACTCCAGCTCTACTCAGTGGCATACCACCTGCTCAGAGGCGATCTGTGCCTGACGTATAAAGCCATGTCCAACCCGGAATTAATGGACATGCTGCATCTCAGAAAATCCAAATCCCATCTAGCTACGCGCTCGAGAGACTTGAACCTCAGCACTGAAATAAATAGGACATGCTGGAGGGACAGATTCATAACCCAGAGACTCCCTTCTCTCTGAAATAAAATCCCAATCCAGGTTAGGCAGAGTCCCTCATTGACTCTCTTCAAGAGGAATCTTGATGAGTGGATGGGCGATCGTAGGTTTACCCCGGGTATTACTTCTGTGTCACTGTTAGACAGAGGCACAGTATACTAACCTCGAAACATGGCATAGAAAAATTAATTTAAAATGGGTGGCGAAAGCCAAACACACTCTGGCTAGGCTTATAAATGTCCTAGGGCAGATAGCCTAGTATGAACCTATGAACCTATGAACCTATGAACTACCTCCACCCATTTAAACCTCCGCGGGTTTACTCAGATCATTGCCACCCCCACCAGATTTAGCAAAAATAGAGCCAAAGGTAGTATCCTCGATTGGATACTTATTAACAGCCACCCCCAAAAGTACAAGTCAGGTACATTACCCGATGATCTAAGTGATCACTGCCTTACCTACATTATTAGGCTCAAAGTCGACATACCCAACCAGCCCACCTACAAAACTAAAGAAACGTCAGGAACTTTAACCTTGACAACTTCCAAAATGAACTCAAAGCATGTAATTGGAATGTCTTAAAATGACTCCCATTACAAGAAGCAGTTGAGTACTTCAATACCAGATTTCTGGGTATCCTTAACCACCATGCTCCTACCCATACCATCCATGTGAAAGCCACAGTTGCACCGTGGCTATCTAAAGAAACAAAAAACAAAATTAAACTAAGAAACAACGCCTGGGCCAGGTGGCATGTTACCAAAGCCCCTATGGACCAAGTAAGATACCGGCTGCTAAGGAATCAGACCAAAAAATATGTCACTCTAGACAAAAAAAAATTCACTGCACCCTCCTACAACAAAAATATCAGCTAAAACCTCAAAAGTTCTGGGCTGGTATTAACAATCTTCTCCACCCAGGCTGTTCCACCATTCCTACCCCATCAGCTGTCCTTGATAAATCCCCTGTAGAAATTGCAAATAGCTTCAACTCCTTCTTTACTGAAACTATCCAGTCTCTAGCTACTCATCTCACTCCATCGGACACAAGCACCAGCTCTGACACATCTAGCCCTGATCCACTCAGCACCCAACCCACCTTTACCTTTCAAACCTTACCTACAAACCTGATCCAGACCATACTCAAAAAGCTAAAACCTACTACACTAGCTGCTGACCACCTCCCAGCTGAATATCTTCAAAAAGCAGCTGATGCCATAGCACTTCCCATTTCTATTCTGATCAACAGATCTATCTCAGAAGGATCCATCCCAGCAATATGGAAATATCACGTTATACCTCTCCATAAAGGCAGAAGTTCCACAGAATTATCTAACTTTAGACCTATAGCCATTCTTTCACCACTAGCTAAAATCATGGAAAGATGCAGACACAAACAAATCATGCACTTTCTTATTCAAAACAGAAAGCTTGCCAACTCTCATCATGGCTTTAGGCCATTCCACAGTACCACCACTGCTCTTCTATCTTTCTCTAATGTCATCAGTCTTCATTGTAACAACAACAAACTATCTTCAGCACTCTTCCCAGATCTTTCAAAAGCTTTAGATATGGTCAACTATCAGCTACTGCTCAATACCCTACAAACCATGGGTTTAGACCAATACACAATACAATGGTTTCACTCCTACCTAAATGGTAGACAGCAGGCTGTCTTATGGTAGAGCAAGCTGCCATCCCAACTTTGTCTAACCCTAGGTGTCCCACAAAGGGTCCATACTAGGTCCCCTTCTTTTCTCTATCTTTATCAATGATCTGCACACCACCATCCCAGGAGCCACCTGCATCAAATATGCAGATGACTCAGCACTAATATGCTCCGCCTCCTCTCCTACACAATTTCTGACTCTCACCTAGACCACTTTCAGCATGGTAGAAACATGGCTAGTTAATCGCTGCCTGCTTCTAAATCCTAACAAACCAAGCTACGACTTTTCTCTCCTAAATGTAGAATTTCTCCTCCTTCCTTCAACATCAAATCTAGCAATGCCACCATTATCTCCCCTAATGAACATACAAAGCTTCTAGGTGTAATAATAGACAACAACCTTAAATTTGATAAACATGTAAATCACACTATTAAGTCCATCAACAAAAAACTTGGCTCCCTGTACAGAGCCAAACCTTTCCTCACCCCCCTAGCTAGGGTAGCTATTGCAAGATCACACCTCCTCTCTACCCTTATGTATGCCTCCCCTGTACTCACCAACCTATCCAAAACTGATCTCAACAAATTATCAGGAAGTTACAATCATATAGCCAGATTCACTACTGGCATGGATTTTAGGAGCCACTATTGCCAGAACCTCAAACTACTGGGATGGCTAGAGTATCCTACCCTTCTACAGTTCAACCAGCTTATAGTAGGGCATAAAATACTCCATCAACCTAATAATACCCTGCCCTCAAAAATATTCTCTCCCCTCATAGTGCCCCAGGCCATTATGCTCAGTTGATAAACTATTGTTACTGACCCAAAAATCCAGCAACTCTGTAGGCAATGCCATATTTGCCAACTCAACCGGTAAAATCTGGAATCTACTCCCTACTACCATTACCAAGGAAACCTCACTACCCCTATTTAAAAAAGAACTCAAAAAATACCTCACATCTCATTGGCTGTGCTCTTGTTCTAAACCTGACTACCAACTTCACTAATACATGTCTTAATACCCAACCTGCTGTTTAGCCAAGTATCTATGCCTCATAGCATTTGAATGTCTAAGCATTGTGAATTATGAAATCTGATTGTATTCTATGTTCACATTTTCTGATACGTCTCTGCCAATCAGATGTAAGTCTGCACATTGTATATATTGATATCTGCCTGTATTCTTTGTCTATATTTTCCTAAACATGCTTGCCTGAGTTTATCGCTCAGTGATGTATGTACTGTCTCTTTTTTGGTATGTGGAGCTTTTCTCCCCAGGCCTCCGTTGAAAATGGACATATATCCAGTTGGACTATCCCGGCCAACAAATGTAAAATAAAATAAATAAATAAAATAAATAAATAAATTATTCCAGGGATAAAAATTCAAAGGGGGAAATTCCAGGGTACTCTCTAAAGCCACTGTTATTCTGTCTTGACCTTAACCCATTAAGCTATCTACTTAACAGCTTAGGCTGTGGCTATAATTTGGCTCCTAGAAAACAACAGAGTGTAAAGACCTCTCATCTTCTCTTTGTCAATAATTTAAAACTGCATAGTGCATCAGATGAGTAACTGAAAGCACAACTGCAAGTAGTCAAAACTTTTTCAGATGATTGAAGAATGTCATTTGGTCTTGATAAATGTGCAAAAGCAACCTTTAAAGCAGAAAAACTGCAGCAGCAAGAAAATATCAGTTTGGGACAAGGTTGTGATATAAAAGAACTTGAGCAAGAGAGAGTGTATAAATATTTGGGAATTGATGAAGGGTCAATAATAGAACATGAACAAATGCAAATAAAACTTAGTAAGGTATATTTTAGAAGACTTAAATTAATCCTGAAAACAGTGTTGACATCTAGGAAAAAAATTCAAGCTATAAACCAATTTGCTCTTCCTGTCCTAACTTACAGTTTTGGAGTGATTGATTGGGCCCAAAACATGTTGGATAGATTAGACAGGGAAACAAGAAGGATGCTTCATGCTCACCAAATGATTTATAAAAATCAGTGCATACCAATATTATATATTCCCTGTTCCAAAGGAGGTTTGGGCCTCCTTGAAATTGGTTACATGTATAGATCTGCAATTGTAGGACTGCACACATATCTGCTGACCTCACAAGACCCAAACGTACTGAATGTTTTGAAACATGAGGAGACTAAATCTAAGATTCTTTTGTTTTTTGGCACATTCAGTTGCTGCCTGATTTTTACCTACTTCTGGTTTGATTTCCATTCCTGCCTGATGCCGATATGCTTTTACTAAATTAAGCAGAGAAGTCATCTTAGATTTATTCTCCTCATATTTCAAGACTTTCACTGCATTTGGATCATGTGAGGTCAGTAGATATGTGTGGAGTCCCACGATTACAGATCAATACATGTAATCAATTTCAAGGAGACCCATCCCTCCTTCGGAGCGGGGACTATATAATGTTGGTATATACTGATTTTTATAAATCATTTGGTGAGCATGAAGCATCCTTCTTGTTTTCCTATCTAATCTATCATACACGTTTTGGGGTCGGTTGGCCACTCCAAAACTGTAAGTTAGGATAGGAAGAGAAAATTGGTTTATAGCCTGGATTTTGTTCCTAGATGTCAACTCTGTTTTCAGAATTACTTTGTCTTCTAAAGTATTCCTTTCTAAGTTTTATTTGCATTTGTTCATGTTTTATTGTTGATCCTTCATCAATTCCCAAATATTTATACACTCCCTTTTGCTCAAGTTCTTTTATATCACATTCTTGTCCCAAACTGAGTTTTCCTGGTGCTACAGTTTTCCTGCTTTAAAGGTTGCTTTTGCACATTTATCAAGACCAAATGACATTCTTATATCATCTGAAAAAGTTTTGACAACCTGTAGCTGTGCTTTCAGTTCCTTATCTGATGAGCTATACAGTTTTAAATCATCAACAAAAAGAAGATGAGAAGTCTTTATACTTTGTTGTTTTTTAGGAGCCAAATTGTAGCCTTGGCCTAAGTTGTTAAGTAAACAGATTAATGGATTATTGGCAAGGCAGAATAGTAACAGTGACAGAGAGTCACCCTGAAATATGCTCCTTTGAATTTTTATCCCTGGGATAACAATCTGTCCTTTATCATAGCTTAATTGCAAAGTGGTCTGCCACTGTTTCATGGTCACTGTAATGTAGTCGATCAGTGTAGGGTGTATCTTATACATGTTTAAGCACTTTTTTATCCATGAATGTGGGATACTATCAAATGCTTTCTTATAGTCAATCCATGCCATACTTAAATTCATCCCCTTTTTTACAGTTCTCCAGTGTGATTTTATTTAACAACAAATGATCCTTTGTTCCATATGATTTTCTTTTATTTCCTTTTTGTTCTATTGCCATAATTGCGTTTTCTTGTAAATGACTATAAACATTGTCGCCATCTATTCCCATGTATAGTTTATATGTCATCGGAAGGCAAGTTGTTGGTCTATTATTTTTAGGGTAGGTTGCAGGTTCACTCTTAAGAAGGAGCATTGTTTGCCTGTTGTTAGCCAGGTTAATGTCTTTTTGGTGTGCGAATATAAATAGTTCTTACTCAAGGCTAAATCCTCGTGCAAAGATGTTAATACTTTTAATCAAAAGTTAGGTACTGCATCTGGGCCTGGGGGTTTCCAATTAGAGGCTTTTCTTAACTTTGTCTCAGTCTGGCTGTTACTTCATCCCATTTCATATCCTGTGCCTTTAAACTTCTTATTCTTTCTTTTACTTCTTCTACCCATTTAGTATCTTTGTTATGTTCCACAGGATCTTCATAGATACTTCTCCAAAATGTATCTACTTCCTCTTTTTTTGGCAATCTTTCAATTCCTTTTAGCTTATTTACCAGTTCTCTATAAAACTTTTTTGTCATCAATAAATTGTTTATTTTGTACTTTTCCTTTATATTTTCCTTTATATTTATCTGTGTATCTTCTAAGTTATTCTGCTTGTGCTGAATTGTTTAGTTTATTTGCAATAGTGCATGATAGATCCTGGTCTGTTCTGATACTGTGCATTGCTTCAATCATATCTATCTTTCCAGGTATTTTTGATCTATTCCTTCTTCTATAGTCTTCTAAGAGTGACACTTCTTGTCTTAATTGTTTTATAGTTTTCTCTTTTCGATACTTCCATGATACAATTTCTCCCCTTCCTTTCTCTCACTACCCTGTGTTCTTGTGGTAGACCTTTATCAGTTAGTTATTAATTTAGCTGCACAGTAATATATTCTGTTTACTTCTGTTATGTCACATGGATCTCTATGGACAGTCCTAATTACTGCATTCATTTGTTTTATCAGACTTCTGACATTTTGGGTTTTATTAACCTTCTGCAGTCTATTTCTCTCATTGATCTTAATATATCTATCCATGTCTATTAAATCAAGCAACTCTTCTCTTAGCTCATTTTCTTCCAAACTAAGGGCACATCCATTGTTTTCCATTTCCTGTGGACATTCTATAGAAAGTTCTATAACATCTTCCTGTGGCACCTTTTCTTCAGTTTCATCCTGTACCATCCATTGCTCTGTCATATGGGAATCCATTGGCCTACCACTCCTCAATATTGACTGCATCAGAGTTTCCAGAGTTTCCTGTTCCTTTCCTAGTTGCCTAGCTTCAAGTGAATGTTTATACTGATTTCCTGCGGAAAGCTCCACAATATATTGATATGCTACCTGACCAATTGCTTCCTGCTCCACAGGTTTCCCCTTAAATAAATATTACCCCACAATGTTTGCTCTGAGAGTGTTGATGGAGAACTACAGAGAAGGTCAGAAGGAGTTGCACTGTGTTTTTGTAGACTTAGAGAAAGCATATGACAGGGTGCCTAGAGAGGAGTTGTGGTATTGTATGAGGAAGTCGGGAGTGTCAGAGAAGTATGTAAGAGTGGTACAGGATATGTACGAGGGTAGTGTGACAGCGGTGAGGTCTGCGGTGGGAGTGATGGATGCGTTTAAGGTGGAGGTGGGATTACATCAAGGATCAGCTCTGACCTCTTTCTTATTTGCAATGGTGATGGACAGGTTGACAGACGAGATCAGACAGGAGTCCTCGTGGACTATGGTGTTTGCAGATGACATTGTGATCTATAGTGAGAGTAGGGAACAGGTGAAGGAGACAATGGAGAGATGGAGATGTGCTCTAGAGAGAAGAGGAATGAAGGTCAGCAGGACTAAGACAGAATATATGTGTGTGAATGAGAAGGAGGATAGAGGAATGGTGAGGATGCAAGAAGTAGAGGTGGCGAAGGTGGATGAGTTTAAATACTTGCGATCAATAGTTCAGAGTAATGGTGAGTGTGGTAGAGAGGTGAAGAAGAGAGTGCAGGCAGGATGGAGTGGGTAGAGAACAGTGTCAGGAGTGATTTGTGACAGATGAGTACCAGTATGAATGAAAGGGAAGGTCTACAAGAGGGTAGTGAGATCAGCTAGTTTATATGGGTTGGAGACAGTGTCATTAACAAAAAGGCAGGAGTTAGAGTTGGATGTGGCAGAAGTCTATCGATGAAAGCGCTTGACCTATCCTGTGGATTATTTTACCATTTTGGATTGTTGGATTGCTGATTCGTTTTGTGTACAGTGGATCATTTTATGTGGCCTGAATAAAGGTGTTTGTTATATGGTGGTCGTAGGTTTTTGGCTCAAGGAGTGGTTCATTGGATGTTATTAGTGGTTGTTGCCACTCTTTTACACACCTTTTTGGTTTACTAGTTACAGTTTGGTGTGTTGAGCTACCTAGACCTACTATGGAGGAAAACGGACTTTCCCCTGTGTTTGAAGATGAACTTGACAATTTTCCTTTTCCCTGCGGACAGCAGATGAATGATGGAGGGGATCGTATTTTGGATCTTATTCTGAACCTTACGAATAAGGTTTCAGAGCTGCAGGAAGCTGTTATTAAACTACAAAACCCATCATTTCAGGTTAAAAGCATTTCTGACGTCAGTGTCAATCCGGAAGGAAGGGAAGGAAGGGAATTGCCACCTAGGACTGTTAGTAGGATACACCAGGGGGCTCGGAACAAAGAGAGTATTGTGGAGCCTTCTAGCAATGATGCAGAGGTCAGAATAAGTTGTCAAGGGACTAAACAAACACACGATCGCCTAAAAGAGTGGATGAAAAATGACCATTTCTTTTTTCGGGAAGGCAACAGGGTTGAAAAAACGAACTGTATTGACTCCAGGTTAGTTGACCTTGAGATGAATCTTTTAAAAGTACGCGGACTTCAGTGTGACAATGCGTATCTTAACGAATGTTTAGATAAAAAGAGAGTTCCTAAGGGACTCAGAGTTTTTAGGTTCCCTAATGGCATTAAAAAGGGACAACCCGAATGTTTGGAGCTTTTACAAATGTTTGACAGACATGGGTTGGAACTAATTGAGTTTATTATAAAAATTAACAACAAGCGAATTTCTGAGTATTTAAAAGATGTTGATGAATTGAACAGTTTGATTTTAATGGACAATGATTTTGATAGATATAACCATAAGTATAATGTTTTATTTGACAAAGTAGAAAATGAAGTGAATGTTAACATAGAGAGGAAAAAGAAGAAGTTGTCAAGGGATGAATATGAGTATAAAAACCACCTTGCATACCCACTCCCTAAAGCATATTTGGAAGGAGAAGAACTACTTGATAGACAGCTTGATAATGAAGGGAGCCATTATAGGGCTATGCAAGGTGGTAGATTAAACAATATTAATAACACATATGATTCTGACTACCCCCCCTCCCCCTTAGAAGATCAGCAAGGCTCCAGGACAAATACAAACATAGGGACGACAATAGTAGTTTTTTAGGGGCAACAGGCGGGGGTGGGAGACGGAACAGCTACAGAAATCAAAACGTGTGGAGAAAGAACAGTTACCATCAGGTTTAGATGATGTTAATTGTTCTGACCCAGGAACAGATGAAACAATTGTTGTTCAAAACAATGGTTTCGTTTACACCTATAGGGGATTTAACATTTTTAACTATGCTGAGGTTGAAATTAATAGAGACCTGTTTCATTTGCTTATGAAGGGGGTTAAATTTGTTCCAGCTTTTAAGGAAAATATTTGTGACACATTAATTGAATTAAAATTGTTTGTGAGGAAGTTAAATTTAAAATTCTTATTTAAAGATTCACAACACACTAAGGAAAGAACAAATGTTTGTGTTAAGAAAAAGAGTTGTTTCAACCCTCCACTACACCCTCTATTAAATTCTTTTGAAAATGTATGCTCTCAAGAGATTTATCGTAAGATTAGTGAGCATAAGTCAAAAGTTTTCAATTTAAGTAAGACAGAGAAGTGTCTTTTGGACAGGTTCAGAGGTAACACCGATATCTGGTTCATGAAACCTGATAAGGGAGGGGGCATGGTAATAGCAAACACAGAGGATTATAACAATAGAATCTTTAGCATGTTGCAAGATGAAACAAAATATGAATGTGTTTCTAGGAACAAAAATAACATTTCTTACAGAAAGATTAGATTGCTGTTGGAGGATTCATTATACCAAGGTGCAATTAATGAGGAGATATTCAATTTTTTGAATGTTGAACATCCTACTATCCCCATAGCCTTTGGTATTCCTAAAACACATAAGGATGTTTATGACCCCCCTTACAGGCTCATAATTTCTGGCCCAAACAGTATTACCTACCCATTAGGAGTATTTATTGACTGTATGGTCAGAGAGGCATTGGTACCTATTGACCATATTTTAATTGACTCATGGGATTTTCTCAGGAGGATTAAGGGACAGTACTACGACAAAAATGTTTGTTTTTCCACCATAGATGTGGTTGACCTTTTTACCTCAATACCACATGACAAGGGGCTTGAGTTCTTTTATGATGTTTTGGTGGAAAAAACTAGTTTGAGTCACAATATGATCAACTTCATTCTGGAATTGATGGAAGTGATTCTTAAAAACAACTTTTTTTGTTTTGGTGGCAAGTTTTTCCGACAAACAAGGGGTGTAGCCATGGGAAACAGTTGTGCCCCACTGTTTGCCAACCTTGTTATGTTTAAATGGGAAACGGAGTACATTTTTGGGTCACCTTACAATGGAAATTGGTCAATTTACCTCAGATTTTTGGATGATGTTTTTATTTTGTGGAAGGGTGGTGATTTACACGATACATTCTTGGATTATTTGAATGGAATTTGTGATTATTTTAAATTCACTGGTGACAGTGGAAATTCTTCCATCAATTATTTAGATGTGAAACTAATGAAAGAAGAGAGTACTAACAGTTTCACTTCATGTGTATATCGAAAACCAACATTTTCCAATGACTATTTGGAATTTTCAAGTAGCCACCCCATATTTGTGAAGAGGAACATAGTAAAAGGGCAAATGGTGCGAGTTGCCCGTATGTGTTCAAATTTTGATCTATTCAAACTAGAGGTGGAAAAACTGGTCAACATGTTTGGGGCTCGAGGTTACCCATTGAGTTTTATTAACAACATAAAGGACCAGGTGTGTTTCGAATGGGGTACTAGATTTAAACCACTATTAGGTGAAGATGAGGAGAAGGTTAGTCAAGATATATGTGTAGATATAGATTTTACACAAACCATGGTATTAACCTATGGTGAGACATCACAATGTGTTAAAAATATAATTAAAAACAACTGGACGATGTTTAAAGGGAATACGGAGTTGCTTAAAAATATTGGTGATAGCCCTCAATTTACATATCGGGTGAATAGGAACCTAAAGAACCTTTTAGAAAATCCAACATCTGATAAAAGAAGTCTTAGAAGAGGTACTCACAAATGTGGGGCCTGTGATTATTGTAAATTTATCATTGACACTCCCTCTGTTTCACTTGGACCTAACCAAACAATAGTCAACTTTGTGGCAGGTACATGTACCTCTCAGGCCTTAATATATTTAGCCGTTTGTCAGACCTGTGGTCACTTTTATGTTGGAAAAACAGAAAGGCGTTTGAGTAGGAGAATATACGAGCACATGTATAGTATTTTGAAAAAGGATGACAACAACGCCCTATATAAACACACTAAAGTTAACCATGCTGACCATTTTTTTAGATTTGGTATTTTGGAAATTGTAGGTAAGAACTTTAGGGAGGGGTGACTGGGGAAATCAGTTACTTCGGGCTGAGGTTAGATGGCAGTTGAGGTTAAATGCAACAGTACCCCCTGGTTTAAACAAACACATCAGCTTAAAACCTGAATTGAGATATCGAGCAACACAGTTTTGATACAGGTTTTAACTTTTTATTCAACCTTGACAACCTCAGTTTTTTAAAAAAAACTTCATTTTTTAAAAAACTTCATTTTTCAGAATAATACATTTTTTGTTAGAAAGATTTTTTTATTAAAAAGATTTGTATAATTGAATGAATGTTTTATAAGATAAATAGTTTTGTTTGGGGAGTTTAAGTTTTTAAGGTTAAAAATACACTGTCACTTTAATTTTGAATTGGTTCTTTTCAATTGATGGTACTAGGTACATATAAAAATGGTGTTAGTAACTACTATTAATTCTTCTGATGAAGTCTATCGACGGAAGCACTTGACCTATCCTGTGGATTATTTTACCATTTTGGATTGTTGGATTGCTGATTTGTTTTGTGTACAGTGGATCATTTTATGTGGCCTGAATAAAGGTGTTTGTTATATGGTGGTCGTAGGTTTTTGGCACAAGGAGTGGTTCATTGGATTCTATTTTTTTTTAACTTCTGGTTTACTAATCTTCTTTTCTGCAATCCAGCTTTGTGATATTATTTTTTTGTTGTAAAATTTTCCATATCCAGATGCCCTTGCCTGTATTTCTCTTCAAATACCGTTGGGGCTCCCTTATTTATATTGATTAATTTGTCTTTCTCCTTTGCATAAATATTGTACCATATCAAGTCTCTGTTTCTTTCCCATGTCCATATTTCTTTTTTATATTGTTCAAATATTTCTGGGTTTTGTTGTTTATATTTTCACATTTCCTCAGATGCTTCTTTTTCCAAACAGATCAAAGTTTTTTGATCTATATACTGTTTTTCACAAATCTGTTGTATTAACTAACTCAAATTTTCATTTGAAGCTTCTGACGTTTTTTCTTGCAGAAGTATTTTTCTTTCCTCTAATTTATCTCTTAATCATTTTGTATATCTTGTGCCTGGAAATTCTGGGCTTTTTGTATGATAGTAACAATACATAATGTATTTCCTATCCTCAATAGTCCACTTTATCATCTTTATGGCTCTTCTTTGACCTACCAGTTATTGTGATTTTTGTAGACTACTACTTCCTTCTACAATGGGGGGGGGGGATCCTCCTCCTGGGCCTGGCCTGGCCCCATTGTAAGAATGTTTCCGTATTTTGAGGATTCTACACTATTTTTTCCAGTCCTGGCACCAGTGCACCTACCAGTATTGGGCACCTTTTATCCTGGATCTTGTGCACCCAGCTATCTCTTTTAATTTTTGACCTACTTCTGTCCATGATATATGTAATAGAAATACAGTCTATATATCAGTGTCACCTTGGTGAGATTTTATGAAAACAGGGTCCACCACGCAACTGTACTCACCAAGACTTGAGGATGAATTAAATTTCAGCACTACTCCTCTCCTTTGCTTGCTGACTTTTCATCTCTCCATTTGGACCCTGAATGTTTCTAACAGTACAAGTGATGCGCTTATTTCTTAGAATCGGGTATAGTGATATGCACTATTGTGTCTCATTCACAATTTCTGTATGAGTCATTACAACATAGAGCTTGTGTTGCTCAGATGTGACTGTAATTTGAGTAGCATTTGTTGCTGAAAAGGTGAAGCACTTTTGGTTGAGAGTTTTCTAAACCACTTTATTACAAGAGGGGAAATGCCATTTGGCAGAGATTATGTGAAGTGTAGACATTTAAATGTGTATATTGGTAGCAAGTGTTTGCAGAAAATAAAACTTTAGGAAGTCTTTTTCTGCAGTAGCTGATCTACTTATTCATTACAATTAGTATATTGCTTTCACTGAGTTATAGATGTCAATCCATTAATGATCCTAGAATGCACGTGATGTACTCTGCCTTGTTCTCATACAGCCACATTCATGATGGTATGGAGGTCAACTTTCTGGCTGCCAAGGAGGAATCTTGCATATCTATGCCATAACTCCACTAGATTCGGATACATGTGTGACGCCTGTGCCCTGGCCCAGCAATCAAGGAGCCTCAATCCTCACCACTAACACCAGAGAGAGTGTCTCATATATGAGGAAAGGATAACAAATACACACAGTAAAGTGCAATTTCCCTTAAGCGCACACAGAGATCACAGTCAGTCTGGGGCTGGTTGTTCCCTTGCTCTCCTAGTCCCCAATAAGACTCCCCACTAGCACAGCTATAGGGACCAGATCTCATCCTAGCTGGGCAAGCTAAAACCTCCAGCACCCTCTCTGCCCAACCAGTGCTTCGTTTCCCTGCCCAATTAGCTGACACACACTCACTTTGAGATAAGAGTTTATACAACCACACAGACACTCCTGGGAAAGGCTGGCCAAGGTTCTCCAGCTGTGCCCCTATTACCCAGACTATACGGAAGTATCGCTGGCCATCACCCAGCTAATATTTATCAGCTACTCAAAGGCCCTTAAAAGGGTGTCCAATTATTACTGTGCAATATTATTATCCAATTGGTGGTTGTGACTAAACAGTCAATGCTTATTTAGAGTGACTTGGACAGTAAACTCTATAAATATGCAATGTACTCTAGAGCTTAAATTATCTCTACACGAAACAGTCACAATTAAAAGGGTTTAAAAATATTTAATAATAAATAATTAAAAAAACAAGACAATACTTTCTACAACACAGTGCTAGTCAAGAGTTCAGACATCACAGAGAAATACTTAAAATAACACAGTAGTAAAGTTCTGACATCACAGAAAAACACTTTTCTAAAAGAAAACACAAGTCTAAGATAACTTACATATGAACAAGACAGTGCTGTGAGTTGGATGATCAAGACAAAATGCTTAATAATCTCTGGTTATCTCTGTTTAAATTAAAATTGCAGTTCTGATAAACATTACACCATTCTTTTACACCTTCCTAGGGTTCCCAGGCTGACAGAAACTGCATTTACATTCTTTTACACCTAGGTAGAAACCACAGCAATAAACGACATTCCACATGTAAACTTTGGTCATTAACTTTAGCCTTAAAACAATAGGCAGGAAGCCTTCATCTAGCCCGGCCGTAGCTGAATTGTAAACATCAGATCCAGTCATGAAATGTTTGACTTAGCTTTCTTACAGTAGAGTGCACTGTTGTCACATGTTTTCCAGTTCCACATGTAACAGTATTTCTTTACATTTAAGACAACAAGGCTGTGTCTTACACTGATATTTACAAATGATAGAATTATCTATAAAATTCTCTCTGGCTAGGCTGGCAGCCTTCACATTCCCCCCTCCCCGGAGAACTCACGTTAGTTTTTCAAGTGACCCTTGAGAAATGTTGCTTGAGAGAGTCAGGTCTATCTGAGTATACCTACTCCATTCCCTGTCTTGAGAGCCCATCTGCATTGGCATTGCTAACCCCACTGTGGTGCTGCACTGACATATCATATGCTTGCAACCCTAGGCTTCATCTTAGCAACTTGGCATTTTGCTGGCTGGCTCTGTTTAACCATGTTAAGGGGTTGTGATCTGTCATAACAGTGAATTTTCTTCCATACAAATAAGGCTGAAGTTTCTGCAGTGCCCACACTATGGCTAGACATTCCTTTTCTACAGCTGCATAGCATTCCTCCCTGGGTTGGAGCCTATGACCAAGATAAACCACTGGGTGCACTTTTTCCTCTGAAGAAATTTGGCTAAGTACAGCCCTCACCCCATGGTTTGAAGCATCCACCTGCACAACAAATTCTTTGCTGTAATCTGGATTGGCTAACACAGGGGGTCCTCCCAAAGCTTCTTTAAGCTTCTGGAATGCCTGCTCACATGCTGGGGTCCACACTACCTTATCTGGCCTGTTCTTCTTTGTAAGGTCTGTGAGGGGAGCAGTTATAGTACTATATCTGGGGACGAACTTTCTGTAGTACCCTGCTGTCCTTAAAATTGCCCTCACCTGCTTTGTAGTAACAGGTGCAGGCCATGCCTGAATGGCTTCCACTTTGGCAGGTTCTGGGCTTATCTTCCCACTCCCCACTCTATGTCCTAGGTAGGAGGCCTCCGCCATACCCACCTGATATTTGCTCGGCTTGATGGTTAACCCTGCCCTCATAGTCTGCCCAGCACCTCCCTGACATGCTGAAGGTCCTCTGGCCACGAATGGCTGTAGATGGCAATATCATCTAGGTAAGCAAGGACAAACCCTCCTGCTCTGGCTAGAATATGATCTACCAGCTTCTGGAAAGTTGCTGGTGCATTCTTCATCCTAAAGGACATTTTTGTGAACATATAAAAGCCAAAAGGAGTCACAATGGCTGAGTTATCTCAAGCGCTGGGAGTCAAGGGCACCTGCCAGTAACCCTTGTTAAGATCAATGTTTGTAAGATACGTAACCCCACCCAGCTGCTCTAGGGTCTCATCTGTCCTAGGCGTGGGGTAAGCATCTGACTCTGTGTGACTATTTAATTTCCTGTAGTCCATACAGAACCTGTTGCTGCCATCTTTATTTGGCACCAGCACCACTGGATAGGCACAGAGACTGTTGGACTCTTGAATCACCCCTAGTTCCAACATCTCCTGTACCTCCTCCCTCAGAGTCTGTTTGACTCTCTCAGGCACTATATAAGGGGCCTGCCTAATAGGCCTTTGGGGTCCTGTATCCACCTGGTACTGTCCTAGGTGGGTGCACCCTGGTTTCCTAGTGAACATGTCCCCAAATTCCTGCAACACTGCTCAGATTTCTCGAAACTGGGTAGGGGATAGCTGCTGGGGCATTGCTACCCCTTCCACCGAGGTGTCAGCCCAAGCCTCACCGAGGAGATCAGTCCCCAGATCTCCCTCAGACTTCTCCTGCAATCCACTGCAAATGCTCAGCACAAGGGCCTCACTATCATGGTAAGGTTTCATCATGTTAACATGGCACAATTTGTGCCCCTGCCATCTGCCTGGCAGTTCCACCATGTAATTAACATCACTTACCTTTCTTACCACCTTGTAGGGTCCATCCCAAGCTGCTTGAAGTTTGTTGTGTCTGACAGGAATGAGAACCATTACCTGCTGCCCCACAGCATACTCTCTAGCTTGAGCATTCCTGTCATACCACACCTTTTTCTGTTGCTGGGCTTCTGCCAGGTTCTCCTGGGCCAAGCCCATGAATTCCCCGAGCCTTGTCCTGAGGTTTAGGATGTTTGCCACAACAGACTCCTTGTGAATCTCGCACTTACCTTCCCACTCATCTTGAATTAAATCTAGAGGTCCCCTCACCCTATGCCCATACAGCAACTCAAAGGGTAAAAAGCCTATGGATTCTTGGGAACTTCCCTGTAAGCAAACAACAGATGGGGCAAATATTTGTCCCACTCCTTCTTAAACTGATCTGCAAATGCCCGTAGAATGGACTTGATTGTAGAATTTAACCTCTCAACAAGACCATTAGTCTGGGGATGGTAGGGGGTGGTCTTCATGTGCTTCACCCCATAGGCCTTCCACAGACAAGCCAGCAAGTCTGACATGAAATTCACACCTCTGTCAGTCAGTATTTCTTTTGGGAAACCTACCCTGCTGAAAATCTCTAACAAATCATTTGCCACCTTCTCTGCCTCAATGGAGGACAAAGCCACTGCCTCATGGTATCATGTAGCATAATCCACTACCACTAGGATATACTTTTTCCCTGTGGAACTTGGGGTACTCAGAGGACCCACAATATCCATAGCTACCCTCTGAAATGGCTCCTCAATTACATGCAAGGGCATCAAAGAAGCTCTCACCTTGTCTCATGCTTTGCCTACCTTTTGGCACTGCTCACAGGTCCTGCAGTACCTTGTTACATCTCTGGAAATTCCAGGCCAATAGAAGTTCTGCATAATAAGCCTCTTTGTATGTTTTATGCCCATATGACCTGCAAAGGGAATAGCATGGGCTATGGCTAGAAGTGCTAGATGGTAGGTTCTAGGCACTACCAACTGCTGTACTCTCTCACCTTCAAGCTCTCCCTAAGGGGTCCACTCTCTCTATAGTAACCTTTGTCCCAGTATACAGATTCCCCCTTTCCTTGAGAATCAGGTGCCTCCCTAGCTACCTGCCTCAGGCCTTGCAATGTAGGGTCTGAGAGCTGTGCCTGTCTCAACTCTCTCCTTGTAACCTTTCCCAGCTCCCCTTCCACAGGAAGTCTGGCATCATCTGACAGTGGTGCCTCACTGTCAGCCTGGGTACTACTACTCAGCTCTACCTTTGCAGTCACTCCGTCCAAGGGAACATCAGTTCCCACAAGCAGCTGTGGCTCACCTTCAGTCTCACGGCTACAGAGTAGCACCCTCCCTGAAGTAATCACCTCACCAGTCCTGGCTGCAAATATGCAGTCTGTCTGGGTCTCCCCCAGGCTACCAGACCCACATGCTTGTATCCTAGCCTGACTGTGTGTAACTGCATAAGCACATGGTACTGCCTTATCCAAATCCTTCCCTCTCAGGACATCTAAAGGATGGTAGTTTAGTACCCCTGTTGTCTCAAGACAACCTACTATTGGCATTTTGTCTTTCCCACTTACTTGCTCGCTCACCTTTTGTTCCCCACCTTGCCTCCACGGACACCTGTATGCCACATGGCCCCATTGGTTGCATTCAAAACATTTAGCCCTAGCTCCTGGATGTGTACCTGGACTAGTAGCTTCCCCTGCTACTGGCAGATTCTGTTGGGGCAGTCTGTGCTTCCTGCCATGAGTTCCTTTAAACCCATGAGCAGTACAGGGGGTCCCCTTCCTGTGCAGGGCTGTAGGTCTCCCTTCTTCCCCAACTCAACTGAAGTAGCACATTGACTATCAGCTAACCATATCCTCATGTCCTCAGGCAAAGTGCTAAGGGCTTTTTCCCTCACCAAAAGGTCTGCCAGCCCTTCAAAAGTGGTGACCTGACATCCACTCACCCACCTATGGAAATAAGTGCTCAATTCAGCAACATATTCACACACACGTTCATCTGCCTTGGGTCTATGCTCATGAAGCTTTTTCCTATATGTTTCAGGTGTTATCTTAAAAAAACTCTAATAGACAATTATTTACAGCAGTATAATCAAAACATGTAACATCAGACATTTTAGATAATACAGTTACAGCTTTACCATGGAGTAAGGGGGTCAGGAACCATACCCAAAGCCCTTGGTCAACTTCATACTGTTTACATACCCTCTCAAACATATGAACAAAACTATTAAAATTATCTCCCTGTTTAAACTGCGGAAGAAATTTACTGACCTTTTGTGCTTCTGAGGTCCAGTTACTCCCTTCCACATTACCTCCATGACTCTGGCGAAGAGTCAGCATCTCCTTCTCACGCTGCCTCTGCCTCTCATTTTCCTCAGCTTCTAGGCATAGCAGTTTCTCATTCTCCTCACTCTCTAGACACCTCAGTCTCTCAGCTGCTTCTAATTCCTCACGCCTGGCCTCCAACTCAAGTTTCTTTAGTTCCAGCTGGATTTTTAAATCCACTGCAGAAAGGTTCAGCTGCCCATTCTCTGAGGGTATTATATCTCCAATGACAGTCTGATCATCCTCCTGGTTGCTGTTTTCTGATGCAGGTGTAACTAAGACTGCAATCATATCTGCCTTAGTCAGGTTTCCATGCACCAGTCCCCTAGCCTGGCATACCTCTGCCAGCTGGCTCCTTGTCAGCTTTCCATGCTCCTCTGCTGACATGCTGGCTGCTCACCTTGACTAACTAAGCTAACAAAAGAAATAAAACAATTGTGATCCAAACTCTGAGTATTCACTGTGTGGCTGTTTTAGAGTACAAAAACACCTTCAAAGCTCACTGTACACAAGCTACAGGATTAGCTCTACCCACACTACTACAAGCCAATTAGTATTTGCCAACTAATTAATATGTGATGTGGGTATCCCACCACTGCCAAACACAAATGTGACGCCCATGCCCTGGCCCAGCAATCAAGGAGCCTCAATCCTCACTACTAGCACCAGAGAGGGCAACTCATATATGAGGAAAGGATAACAAATGCACACAGTAAAGTGCAATTTCCCTTAAGAGCACTCAGAGATCACAGTCAGTCTGGGGCTGGTCGCTTCCTTGCTCTCCAGGTCCCCAATAAGACTCCCCACTGGCACAGCTGCAGGGTCCAGACCTCAGCCTAGCTGGGAAAGCTAAAACCTCCAGCACCCTCTCTGTCCAACCAGTGTGTTGTGTCCCTGCCCAAGTAGCTGACACACACACACTTTGAGGTAAGAATTTATACAACTACACAGACACTCCTGGGAAAGGCTGGCACAGGTTCTCCAGCTGTGCCCCTATTACCCAGACTATATGGTAGTATCGCCTGCCACCACCCAGCTAATATTTATCAGCTACTCAAAGGCCTTTAAAAGGGTGTCCAATTATTACTGTGCAATATTATTATCCAATTGGTAGTTGTGACTAAACAGTCAAGAGTTATTTAGAGTGACTTGGACAGTAAACTCTATAAATATGCAATGTACTCTAGAGCTTAAATTATCTCTACACAAAACAGCTACAGTTAAAAGGGTTTGAAAATATTTCATAATAAATAATTAAAAACACAAGACAATACTTTCTACTACACAGTACTAGCCAAGAGTTCAGAGATCACAGAAAAATACTTAAAATAACACAGTAGCAAAGTTCTGACATCACAGAAAACACTTTCCTAGCTATTTCTAAAAGAAAACACAAGTCTAAGATAGCTTACATATGAGCAAGACAGTGCTGTGAGTTGGATGATCAAGTCAAAATGCTTAATAATCTGTGGTTCACTCTGTTTAAATTGAAATTGCAGTTCTGATAAACATTACATCATTCTTTTATACCTTCCTGGGGTTCCCAGGCTGACAGAAACTGCATTTACATTCTTTTACACCTAGGCAGAAGCCAGAGCAATAAAGGGCATTCCATATGTAAACTCTGGTCATTAAATTTAGCCTTAAAACAATAGGCAGGAAGCCTTCATCTAGCCCGGCCAGAGCCAAATTGTAAACATCAAAGACAGTCATGAAATGCTTGACTTAGCCTTCTTACAGTAGAGTGCACTGTTGTTACATTTTTTCCAGTTCCACATGTAACAGTAGTTCTTTACATTTAAGACAACAAGCCTGTGTCTTACATTGATATTTACAAATGATAGAATTATCTATAAAATTCTCTCTGGCTAGGCTGGCAACCTGAAGGAATGTGGGAAGATAGGTGGAAAGGTGAGTTGGTGTAAAAGTTTGCATTGCAAATTTATGTAGTTTTCCCAATAAGTATGTTTCCTCTACATATATAAGAAATGAAGACTCTTCCTTAGGACAATCCTCATTAAGTTCCATGCACACTTCCAAAGCCTCATCATAAGTTAGCAAGGGCAAGAACAGTAACATTCTCCATTTCAGGTGGAATACTATGTCACTGCAGTACAGTTTTCCATGATTGAGGGATTGTATTTTAAGCCATAAATTTTAACAACAGTGAAAATAGCATCATTTGGACATACCTCCTGGTAAGATTTTGTATATACATTTTTAGTGCTATGGATTCACATTCTGACAGTACAGGTAAAGGTGTTCTGTAATAACCTTGAGATTCCATCATATCAAAAGGAGTGCTCTACCCCAAAAATTTATGTTCCAAATGAGTATGCCTTTATAATCACATACATTAATGGAATGCATTTCTTTGTGCTGTCAATGCTAACCACACCATGGATGGAATATAGTGGGGTGCAGAGTTGATTTCATGAACAATGTCTCATCAACAAACTGCATGTCAGACAGAGTAAGGTCATTTACGTTATCAACAGTACTACTGGTCACAATTTTTAAATTAGATGACTCATATTTATGCCTTCTCTATAGAAATTCTGCCTCTTGCAGTTTCCATATAGAAGGGTTTAATGTCTGGAGCATCACAGGTAATCTGCACACACCAGTCATGTCCTTCTCTTTAACTCTATTAACCATTTGTGCCATATATTTACACAATGGTAATATACAGGATATATCAGACTCTACAGAATGAAGGCAGTCAGCTATAACCTCACAAAGAATATTGTGTGAACTTGATGCTCATGATTTTAACATGTATAACTCCTCACACTGTAAAGGACTCCATGGGTCTGGTACATGTTGAATTGGAGGTACTTTCAATTTCTTAACCATCTGAACAACTATTGAAATCTCGACACTCAAAACATTGATTGCCAAAATCACAAAAAAAAAAAAAAAAAACGAACAAAAGGAGTAAATAAATATCTAACATTGCTCATCTCCTTTAAACTTTGTTTTTTTCAGAGGATCAAGTCCTCTCTCTCCCTCCAATGTTCCATGAAATGGCAATCTCAGACTTGGTACATGAAAGTCTGGATTTTTGTATGTTCAGTCTCCATAGTCACTCAGTAATTTGAGTGCTTAGATTTCAAACTGTTATGCCCTTACATTACTTTTTTAATTTCAGTTTGCAGTCCATATACCTCCTTCCTCTTCTTTCCCTCTCCAATTTAAAACATATCCATCAATCACTAGTATGTCTTTTTTATGTTGACTACATATATAATTGTATGTCGATTCAGGAGCTCTTGGAGCTATAGCAATATTTTATTTATTTTCAAAAGAAGAGAAAACTTCTGGTGTTAAAAGCTGGCCATGAATGCATATTGCCTGCAGTCTTATAGGTTCATAGGTTCATACTAGGCTATCTGCCCTAGGGTATTTATAAGCCTAGCCAGAATGTGTTTGGCTTTCGCCACCCATTTTAAATTTATTTTGCTATGCCCTTTTTCGAGGTTGGTATACTGTGCCTCTGTCTAACAGTGACACAGAAGTGATACCCGGGGTAAACCTACGATCCCCCATCCACTCATCAAGAATCCTCTTGAAGAGAGTCAATGAGGGACTCTTCCTAACCTGGACTGGGATTTTATTCCAGAGTGAAGGGAGCCTCTGGGTTATGAATCTGTCCCTCCAGCATGTCCTATTTATTTCAGTGCTGAGGTTCAAGTCTCTCGAGTGCGTAGCTCGATGGGATTTGGATTTTCTGAGGTGCAGCATGTCCATTAATTCCAGGTTGGACATGGCTTTATACGTCAGGCACAGATCACCTCTGAACAGGCGGTATGCCACTGAGTAGAGCTGGAGTTTCTTTAACCGGGCAGCATATGGCATCTGTTTGAGCCCTTTGATCCTCTTGGTGAGGTACTTTTGGGGTCTTTCCAGTTGCTGCAGGTGTCTGGTAAGGTACATCCCAAAGGGGCATTGTATTCAATTATGGGCCTGATGAGGGATGAGTAAAGAGGCACGATGACCTCCCCTGATCTAGATGTGAATCCCTTCATGATTAGGTGGGCTATATAAAATGTTTTTCTAACCACTTTGGCCACATGGTTGTCAAATGAGAGATTGCTATCAACTTGGGTCCCCAGGTCCCTAATTATTTCTTCTGTACTTAATGGATTACCACCTATGTGGTAATTTGTGGGCACTTTGTTTTTGCCAAAGGGGATGACTATACACTTTTTGGCATTTAGCTTGAGGCCATGGCTCTGGCACCAGTTGTCTGTTTCTATGAGGCCCTTTTGGAGGATGCTTGTGTCAGCTCGTGAGTCGATTATGGCGCCCGGTTTGCAGTCATCTGCGAACTTGGTCAGCCACAGTCCTTCCGTGTTGGCCTTTACCTCCGAGAAATATATACCGAACAAGAGAGGTCCCAGGACTGAGCCTTGTGGGACACTACTTGTAACTGGTTTGGAGTCTGACATGGCTCCAGCAATTCTAACCATGTGGGTTCTGTCCTTGAGCCAGTTTGCAATCCATCTAGTGACATAGGGGTTTATATTTAAGCTGGTGAGCTTATCTATAATGCCTGAGTGGGGTATTGTATCGAAGGCTTTTGCGAGGTCCAGGTAGGCTGTGTGGACCACCTTCCCCTCGTCAATGGCCTTGGTGACTGTTTCAAAGAAATCAACCAGGTTTAAGAGGCAGGATCTGCCCTTAACAAAGCCGAACTGGGTAGGATCCAGTGTCTGTAGGTCCCCAATATCTTTATTTATGAGGTCCATGATGATCCTTTCCATAGCTTTGCAGACCAAGCTAGTCAGGCTTATGGGGCGATAGTTTCCCATACATTTTAAATTTTAAGAAGTGGCATTTATGTGATATCACTTTGTCACATGGGTTTCACTCTAGGCTTCTATAAAACTTAAGAATATCTACTACACATAACTTTTTTTTACAATAGTGGAAATGACAGTTATATACTCCTACTAAAGGCAAAGCGGACTACAAAATATGTTTATAAGTACAAAGCTTTTTAAGATACCTTGCTACTTCTACTGTCTGCAATTTTTCCTAATGTTTAAGCTTAAATGTCTGCTATGTGAGATGCACACCATCAAGTAAGAGGGCACAACTCAAGTATTTAGACAATAATTAATCACACTTGTATATCACATTAATGTCAGTGAATTTCATGTTATGTATGTGATATTTCTACTGGTTACTGCTTATTGCTCTGTTGCATTTACTGACTATGGCTTCCTATTGTTTCTATACCATGGTATATAGTGATTGCTTATCATTGCAACATTTCAGCTAATTCTGCTTCTACCCATTATAGTGAGGCATACACAACATGTACAATCTGCCATCTGGGAAGATATTGTAAATTATTGTGGGAAGGGGAGACAGGGAAAGAAAGCAGTTACTATACATAACACATTTTTAATAGGTCACATTGGTTCATCCTGCCAAATGCACAGTATGTGCATGCTATCTTAATAAACCGTAGTGTAACTTGTTTCTTTTGTGTAAAAAAAGTCAGCCAGTTCTTACACCACATGGATTCACCTATGCACATATAATATCTGCAGCTGGTTTATTTATAGTTACACCAGCATATAGCAAACATTTGACCATAACTTCTTTGAGTACTTCCCTGTTAGATCATATTTTTTACCGAATGTGCTATCAATCCACTGCACAGTGAACCAACAATATGTCAACTTTGTTAGCGTCAATCATATGTGGAGTTTGTAAAATAGTGTGGTGATTACACTATTATAAGGCCCTGGAAAGATACAAAACAAGCATAAATTAACAGTGCAGTGTGATCTATTGATGTAATATGCAGTGGGTATAATAGAGAATGGAGAAATAGAGCATTTTTCATGAGAAAATTCTGTAGGTTAGTTGAGGAATAGGGTATGGTCTCTAACAAGAAATGCCTGCAGGCAAGGTAATTGGGTTTGAGTGTACACTCATGCCTTTTTAAGGCCTGGCTAAGAACAGCATGGCAGATGTCTTTGGAACAAGGATGTAAAAATGCTGGGAAATTAATTAAAGCCAGAATTTTCTGCTGTAAAATTGAAGTCTGCATGGAGAGAATGTAAAATTAGTACAAGTCCTGGTAACAGATGCTGATTTATTCTAAGAAAAAAAAATCTTTGAAAAAGACTATCTTTTACTGCTTGTCCAGCACATAGAGATGTGTTTGGAATGTCCACACCTGCATTTGTTTTTGTCCATTGCCACCAGACCTAAGCATTTGTGTTTTACCATTGGAATTCTGAACTATTTGCTTGATTATGCTTGTTATGTTGCTAAATACATTTTTCTTTTTAGCAATCTCAGCCAAACCTTTTCAGTTTGGAAAATGAACTACTTATTTTTGCACAGTTTTGTGTGACATCAATTTTGACAGCTGTGGTGGCACAGCGGTTAGTGTTGTCGGCTCACAGCAAGAGGTTCTCTGGTTTGATTCTCAGCTGGAATGCCTTCTGTGCAGTCTTCATGTCCTCCCTATGGTCAAGTGAGCTTTAAAGACATGCAGGTAGGTGCATGTGTGTGTGTGTGTGTGTGTGTGTGTGTGTGTGCCTTGTGTGAAGGTTGGGCACTGGACTGGCAGCTTGACACCATAAAAACACCACTGCCAATCAATCTCCAGACTATTAGTCCACTGTGGCGACCCTTAACTGGGAAAAGCTGAAAGGCATTGCTTTGCTTTTTGTGTAACATCCTTTTTAAGGAAGTACACATACTTACCACTCTAGAGATTCACACAGATAAAGCGTTTCAGTGAGATTCAGGGTTATGGTAGAAGGTCCTGGAAAAGCTTGAATACAGATAAATTTGTCCAGGAAAGGGTAGCACTTTTGCCCTTGTACTACAGTTCCCAAAGGATTAACCAACAATGGGAAGGGGTCAGCCAGCACCCAAAGGTGATGTATTGTCCCAGGAAACAAGTATTAGGACCAGACTACAGGACATAGGAAGAGAAGAAGAAGAACCCCAGAGAGATGAAGGGACTTTATGTCTAGGGAACACAGGAAGAAAATTCTTTAGAGCACTGAAGTGAGCTACCCACCTTCAAGAAGGAATGGAACATGGAGATCCCTGTCTCTGACTTAGTAGGAGAGGAGGCAGAGACTTCTGCTGCCAGAGATACATGGTGGTGGGGGGGGGGGTCACAGTCTTGGTGGCCTTCAAATAGGTCAATTAAGCTTTAAGAAGGCCCCAGAACAGGAATACACTTTAATCTGTGCTACTGAGAACATATCTAGGTTGGTAGGGAAAGATTCTACTTCAGGTTCTCCCTTAGCCTATTCATATTTGAGCTACAATATGACTGGGTGTATAGGATATCAAAAGAAAGAGAATAAGGTATATGACAGCTAGTGTTGGTGTTATTTTCCTAGTTAGGTATTCAAATGTAAATCCTGACAAACTGACTCACACCTTCTATGCTTAAAATCATGCAGCAACTTTGCCAGATCATTAAGGTAAGAACACCAACAAAAACTCTGAAGATGACATAAAACATAAAAAACGAATGAAAAGAAATAAAATAAAATAAAATAAATACTATTTGAGAAAGGAGAATTGCCTCAAGTTATGTTTTTTTTTATTTTTATTTTCACTTACACTAAAAAGCAACATGTTTTAATACAGAAATACAGTAAAGTGAATATATATTTTTTTTCAAGCTTGGCAGCTCTGGTTAACTGGATTAGCTGGGGAAAAGCTAATCATCTTCAAAGTTTATGTTTGGGTCAGACCGTGGGAAATGCTACATACGGAGGGTTAACTATGGAAATGGAGTAACTGGAATCCAGGAGAGACTTCATGCTTGTTACTCTAATAAAAGGTAAAAATATTGAGAACAAATATTTATCACACCCAAATCAGTGACCTTGCAGAGAGTTTTAATAGAATCCTGAAATCAATGATGAGAAAGGTCATAGAAAAAGGCA
The DNA here is from genome assembly GCF_019279795.1 of Protopterus annectens. NCBI lineage: Eukaryota > Metazoa > Chordata > Ceratodontiformes > Protopteridae > Protopterus > Protopterus annectens. The sequence continues at coordinate 304,348,594 of NC_056726.1, forward strand.
TGAACAAGTGAGGTCAATCTTTTGGCTATTTTAATGTTTTCAATCTAGGAAGTGTTCCAGACCTCTACTGCATTTAGTCCCATTGAGCTGTGTGCTCTCCCTCCATATTTGTAACAAATTAATATATTATTTGTTGTATTCTGTTTCACTGAAGAGGGTACATTTCTTACTACACATTTAGCTTTTGAAACAGATTCAGCATTTCAAAACTTTGTATATTTAACTGGTAAATGGTCTATTATAGTTATTAAGTTATCAGATATTTTGGAATAATTTTGGAATACCAGTTCTCTTATATTATTAGGCAAAGCTCTTTTAAACTAATCTGTTCCTGAAATTTTTATTATTGTTGTCATGTTTAATCAAAAACTTTAGCATGTGTTATGTACTTTCTGCTTAATAAAGGTCTGTTTTAGAAAATGTTACTGTTTTTACCTCAGGGGCTATAGCAACACTAACTAACAGTTCTTTATAATAAACTCCACAATCGCTTTCATTCAAGTCTATATACAGCCTTGCCTTTGAGTCGGCAGCTGTGTTGGTCAGTTCTAGCTGTTATAATTAGCTGAGCTGTTGATCAGTCCACGTCTTTGAATTCATATGTCTCTGTAATAATTCCTCCATTGTTGCACTTAAGCAGCAGAGGCACATAGTTATACATTTCCCAGGGAAAGAAAAACAATATTTGTATAAGACAGGAATACACGATTGCTTTCATTCCATAGTGAAAAAGGATTACCACAAAACCAGTCTGAAGCCACAAGTTTCTGTCTCAATAAACAGGAAAAACTGTATTCATCTGGCTAGCAAAGGGTTGTTTTTCAAGATTTCTGACATGAGGTTTCTACCTAGAATACCTACATTTTTCACCAGTGTATAATCTATGAAGACATTGCAGGCAAAACTTACACAGAAATTCTCATTTTGTAACTTACAAACTAAAATATGACAAACTAATGATAGTTTTACATGTAATAGTCAGAAAGTGATATACTCTATTAAATGTACGTGTAATAAATTCTACATAGGGGAAACAAAAAGAAGTTTTGCGTGTAGAATAAAAGAACATATAAGAGACATTAAAAACTACAAATTATCTAGTCCTGTTGCAGTACATTTTAATGAAGTACATAATGGAAGTCTAGAAGGTTTCCAGGTTACAATTTTAGACAGAATAATATGTAAAAAGTTTATGACAGATGAACAAGTGAAACAACTGTTAAGAAAAAAAGAGGCATTTTTGATTTTAAAATTTAATACTATGTATCCTGTTGGTTTGAATCAAGAATGCTTTTGGAAAAGTTTTGTATAAAGTGAGTTAGAATTGTGCTTTATGTTTTAATAAGGTTCAATTAACTGTGTAATTAGAACTATTAGTCTATTATTCAATTAAGTATATGCATATATAAACTGTGAGTCTTTTTTCATTTGATGTACTCTGTTAAAGGCTTGTTGGCACTGCTGCTTGCTGAATAAATTTTCCTTCCCTGGAATTGCTGGATTGCTGTTGCTGTGGTTTTTACCATATTGGTTTCTGTTGGTTGCTGTGGTTTATCTAAAATATTGCCTTGCCTGGCCTTGTAAAAGATAACATGAACAGTAGCTAAAAATACTTCACTAGTTTATAAAGTCATCAGGGTAGAGGCTACCCAAGAACTAGCAGGATAGTTCCAATATTAATATATTTTTCAGTATTAATTTTAGTCATCTAAAATATGTTTTACTAAGTTTTATTCACATTTGTTCATGTTTTATTGTTGATCCTTCATCAATTCTCAAATATTTATACACCCCCTCTTGCTCAAATTCTTTTATATCACATTCCTGTCCCAGGCTGATGTTTTCTTGGTGCTAGAGCTTTCCTGCTTTATAGGTTGCTTTTGTATATTTATCAAGACCAAATGACTTTCTTATATCATCTGAAAAGGTTTTGACCACTTGCAGTTGTACTTTCAGTTCCTCATCTGATTATATATACAGTTTTAAATCATCCACAAAAAGAAGATGATAAGTCTTTACACTTTGTTGTTTTCTAGGAGTCAAATTGTATATATTACTTAAACTGTTAAATAGCTTAATGGGTTAAGGGCAAGATAAAAGAACAGTGGTGACAAAGAGTCATCCTGGAATATCACCCTTTGAGTTTTTATCCCTGGAATAATAATTTATCCTTTATCATGGCTTAACTGCAAAGTGGTTTGCCACTGCTTCATGGTTGCTGTAATGTAATTGATCAGTGTAGGATGTACCTTATACATTTTAAGGACTCTTTCATCCATGAATGTGGAATACTGTCAAAAGTGATTTTTGTACTCTATCCATGCCATACTTAGATTCTTCCCCTTTTTACAGTTCTCCATTATGACTTTACTTAACAACAAATGCTCCTTTGTTCCATATGACTTTCTTTTGTTACCCTTTTGTTCTGTTGCCATGATTGAATTTTCTTCTATAACCTCTGTCAGTATCAACTCCAGTGTATAGCTGATATGTCATCGGAAGGCAAGTTATTGGTCAATGTTTTTAGGCTAGGTATTGTTCTTCCTGTTTTTAACCAGGTTAGTGTCTGTTAAAGGTGCGCATATAAATAGTTCTTACCCATGGTAAAATCTTCATGTAAAAATGCTAATACATTTTGCCAATAGTTAGGTACTGTATCTGGGCCTTGGGTTTTCCATTTATGAGCTTTTCTTAACTTTGTTTCAATGTCTCTGGCCTTTACTTCATCCCATTTCATATGTTGCACATTTGAACTTATTTTTTCTTTTACTTATTCTATCCATTCTGCATCTTTGTTGTGTTCCACAGGATCCTCACAGAAATTTTTCAAAATGTATGCATTTCTTTATTTTTTTGTGTGATGTTTCAATTCCTTTTGCCTTGTTTCCCAATTCTCATAAAACTTTTTTTGGGGTCATCAATAAATTGCTAATTTTGTACTTTTCCTTAATATTTATTTGCATATCTTTTAAGTTTTTCTGCCTGTGCTGATATTTTTAGTTTATTTGTTATAGTGCATGATAGATCTGTTCTGATACTGTGCATTACTTTCATCACATATAATTTTCTGAGTATTTTTATTGATCTATTCCCTATTCTATACTCTTCTAACAGTGCCACCTGTTCTCTTACTTGCTTTATAATTTTCTCTGTTTGATACTTCCATGATGGCATTTGATTTCTCTCTTTTTTTTCCCTTACTGCCCTGCGATTTTGCATTAAGACGATTTGTTATTAATTTAGCTGCTTGGTAATATATCCTATTTACTTGTGTTACATTGCATGGATCTCTATGAACAGTCCTAATTACTGTGTTTATTTGTTTTATCAAACTTCTAACCTTTTGGGTTTTATTGAGTTTTTATATTCTGTTTATTTCATTGATCTTAATATGTCTGCTCATCTCTATTAAATCAAGCAACTCTTCTCTTAGATCATTTTCTTCTAAAATGAGGACACATTCTTTGCTCTCCATTTCCTGTGGGCATTCTACAGAAAGTTCCAGAGCATCTTCCTGTCCCACATTCTTTTCAGTTTCATCCTCTGTCGTCCATTGCTCTTTCATGTAGGAACTCACTGACGTATCACTCCACAACATTGACTGTGTCAGAGTTGCCACAGTTTCCTGTTCCATCCCTTGCTGTACAACTACACCTGAACTTTTGTACTGCTTTCTTATGGAAGGCTATAAAGTATCTTCATATGGTAATTGATCAGATGTTTCCTTCTCCACTGATATCTCCTTAATTTGGGGGTCCATTGCTCTATCCTACTGTGTTGTTATCAGAGTTAGATTTTCTACCCTAAATCCTTCACTTCACAAGTAATCCATAACCTCAGTTTCTATGTCTTTAGTTTCTCCATTACTAATCCTCCTTTCTACTTTTTCTCTTTGTTTTCTTATTTTTTCTGTTGTAAAATTTTGCATATCTGGATACCTTCAAATGTCTTTGGTGCTGGTCTTTTTTGCATTGATTAGTTTTGCTTTCTCCTTTGCATAAATATTACTCCATATTAAATCTCTTTTTCTTTCCCATGTACATATTTCATCTTCAGATGTCTCCTGCTCCTCCTGTTTCTCCTTACTTGGGGGACTCGTTCTATCATGTTCTGATATAACCTGTGTTAGACTTTCTACACTAATTCCTTCACTTTGCAGGTATTCCATAACTTCAGCTTCTGTTTTTTAACTTTGACTTTACTAATCTTCTCTTCTGTGTTCCCTCTTTGCGATCTTATTTTTTGTATTGTGAAATTTTCCATATCTGTATGCCTTCGTCTGTATTTCTCTTTGAATATCTTTGGGGCTGCATTTTTGTATTGATTAATTTGGCTTTCTCCTTTGCATAAATATTGCACCATATCAGCTCTCTCTTTCTTTCCCATGTCCATATTTCTTTTTTATATCTTTCAACAATCTCTACATTTTGTTCTTTATATTTTCACAATTCCTCAGTTGATTCATTTTCCAAACAGCGCAAGGTTTCTTGGTCATATAATGGTTTTCATAAATCTGTTGCATTAATGAACACATTTTTTTATTTGAAACTTCTGACAGTTTTTCTTGTGCAAGTATTTTTCTTCCCTTTAATTTCTCTCTTAATCTTTATGTATATCTTTTGTCTGGAAATTCTGGGCTTCTTGCATAATAGTAACAATACATAATTTCTTTCTTATCCTCAGTCGTCCACTCTATCATCTTTATGACTCTTTTTTGGCCTATCAGTTTTTTGTGTTTTTTGTGGACTACTCCTACTTTCTACAAAAGGGTGGCCATCCTCCCCCTGAGCCTGGCCTAGCCCCATTTTAGGAATGTTTCCGTGTCTTGAGGATTCTATACTGTCATTTTTTCCATTCCTGGCAGAAGTGCACCTACCAGGATTGGGCACGTTTTTATCCTGGATCTTGTGTGCCGATTTATCTTTTTTTATTTTTAACCTACTTCTGTCCATGATATATGCTATATAAAATACAATCTACATATTAGCATCATCTTGGTGAGATTTTATGAAAAAAACAGGGTCCACCTTGTGCAGGTACTCACCAAGACTTGAGGTTGAATTCAATTCCAGCAATGCTGCCTTCTTTGCTTGCTGATTATCATCACTCCATTTTGTCCTCCTTTGTGGTTGACTCACTTTCCTTTAAGTTTGAGATGCTAACAACACTAGCTTATAACAAAAGCATATTGTACCTCTTTTAGACAGCTCAACTTTTTCATTAGAGAAAATTCCCTTCAGGCATCAACAACCGCAGGAGGAAAGTCTCCCCATCCATTGTCTTTTTTCTCAGATCAAATTTTGCAAACAATGCCCTCCTTCTTTAAATAGTCTAAACAGCAAACAGTTCTTGAACATGGCCTTAGGCCAGGGCCATTAGAATAATAGCTTAGACTCCTTTGAACATTAATAAACTTTCTGGCTTTAGAGAACTTAGATTAAGAACTTAATCAAAATATATCCAGCATAGTTCAGTAAGTCTCCATTCTGGCACGCCATAAATTCTAATAACATATTTACAACTGCAGGTTTCTAAACTGTCAAGTTTATAATTCTGATTATGTTTCAGTAGTTTAGGTAAACATGACTCATGCTTTAATTCTCTTGCTGTTACATACCTATAGTTATCAGTCAAGCAATTTTAGAATGACTTCTGTTTTCATTGAGGACTTCACAGTCTCCTTATCTTCCTCTTATTTATGGAAACAATGTAGAGATCACCAAGAAATCAAGTGATGAAACATTATTACTATAAATGTACCAGAGATCTAGGCCAATGAAAACTTCAACATTTGCAGTGATGGTTTTCACCTCGGCTCCCAGAAGGGTACATTTTCCACTTTATACAGCTTCTTCTCCCTTTCTTTTTTCTTTTCAAATAGGTTCATAGGTCATCAGGTAGCACCAAGGAGAAGAAGGTAATTAAAGTAGAACAGGGAGTTCAGATCTGTGGCAGAGGAACCATCAAGATTCATTGTGTGTATGTTCACTGCTCATCCAGTAATATTAGTTATTATCTTCATTCAATAAAAATATTGTCTTTCATGATATAAGGAATCCAGGAAGTGATTTGTTAAATGACCAGATAAGTTTTACATTAATATTTAAGCCTAACATTTCCACCAAAATCTGTATTTGTTGTCCAAATGCAAAATCACTACAAATGTGCTCACTCACATCTCCATGATGACCAGAAGTTGCCATACAGACATGTATAATTCATGCCAGTGCATCAGAGATTTTTGGATTTCATACCATGGGGACATAACATATTTTGACTAGATTGTTTTGTTCTTCACATCCCAATCCCTTATACAGTTCTACAAATCATACCTCTGTATTAGTTAACATTCTAATTGTTAGTACTGGTTCCTGGGATGCATTCATGCATCTGTGATTATGTGTTACATGTAGGGTGGGACATTTTTGGAATATGGATATAATTATATCTTTCATATAAAGAATGAGTACAGGATTAGAAAAAGGAGATGATATCAAACAGATTTAACAGCCGTACCCAGGAGTAAGTCAAATATGATAAGCGCATACCAAAATTAATTTTACAGCAACAGCTTCTAAATTTAACTCTGAAAAAATAGAATGCTCAATGCAGATGACAAATAATAACCTGCATACCATAAAATGTGGCACACAATACAGAAGTGACATTTATCACAGTAATATACAAATATAACTGAGTACAGCAGATGTTATCAAGCCAGCAGTTGCTACCCACCATATACTGGGCCCTGTTAGTGTAAATGTTTCACAGCCGTAGCCACCACAGATGTTAAACGGCAGTGATGTACACAGTATGACAAACTGAACTGGGCAAAAAGGAAGTCAAATGGCAATGTTATGCACAATACTACAAACTGAATGGGGCCACAAAGAAGTCAAATGTCAGTGTTATGCACAGTACTCACACTGAATGGGGCCATGAGGAAGTCAAATGGCAGTGTTATGCACAGTACTAGAAACTGAACAGAGCCACAAAGAAGTTAAATGTCAGTGTTATGCACAGTACTCAAACTGAATGGGGCCACAAAGAAGTCAAATGGCAGTGTTATGCACAGTACTCAAACTGAATGGGACCACAAAGAATTCAGATGGCAGTGTTATGCACAGTACTCAAACTGAATGGGGCCATGAGGAAGTCAAATGGCAGTGTTATGTGCATTTATTTGACATTTGTTAACCAGGTTGGTTTGACTGGGCAAATGCCCTTTTTCAGCAGAAACCCCAGGAGAAAAGTTCTAAATGGTAAATGATCTACAGTTAATTATTAAAGTAATCACAACACCGTAAAACAGTAGTCTTATAGTCTTATACATTTATAACCCTTACCAAATCAAAGTAAGAATAATACCAAACTGCATAACAGTAAGCACATGTAGTTGCATCCCATACATAGTTAAAGTAAAATTTTTTACTGATATAAGGCATCGTCCTACAGATGGAAAGTATTTTTATACATAGTCATAGTAACAGTGATATGATATAGTATAATAAAAGGCACAGGAAGTTTCATCCTGTACATAGTCACTGTACAGTTTCTTACAGATGGCTCAGGAATAATTTGTAACAGACGTCAAAAGTGTAAAAAGATTATTTTATAGGCTATCAAGAGGAAGAAATACTGGATGAGACAAGGAGGGTAGGTAGAGAGTAAAGAGGAGAGACTGAAAGGAGGGAAGTTGATAGCAGAGTGGAGGGATAGAGGTTGATTAAGCTGGGTCAGTGCAAGAGCGAGTCCAACAGTTTAGCAGATTGTCTTTAAGTGTTTTCTTGAAGCAGTTTGTGTTAGAAATTGATTGTATATATTGGGGCAGTTTATTTCAAGCATTTGCGACTGAGTGGTTATAGAGAAGTTTGCCAATGGTTTTGTTGGGTTTGTAGATCTGAAGGAGGTATTGGTCTGAGCTGCAAAGTGTACGGTTAGGTATATAGGGAGTGATGAGGGTAGAGAGAGCAGGACAGGAGTGGGGTTGGTTTAATATGGAGTGGGTGAGGTGAAGTTGAGGCAGAAGGAGTTGATGGTGAAATTCAAGCCATTGTAAGTTTTTTAGAGAGAGGCAGTGGTGTGAGCGATATGGTAAATTGGAAGAAAATCTAGCAATTTTATTATATGTAAGTTCCAGCTTAGTTAAAACATTAGTTTGAAGGTTAGTGAGGATTACTACAAATTACTACAAACTGAGTGGACCATGGGTTAAAAAGACACTCTAAGGGTTCAAAGCTCCAGGTGTGTACATGATAATAATAGTCCCAAAGAGCAGTACAAGATAGCTATAAATCCAGACTCGCTGGCAGACACGGCACTGCTGACACCCATGTCATTTATACATGAAAAACAGCTGGTAATGCAACTCAGTGAAGATGCTGGCACTACAGATCAACCAGGAAAACATCAGCTGCCAGACACAATGGTAAGGTCTTAACCTTACAGATACAAGGCCTTGTAATAGTCTTACTACTGATAGCCTAATATTTTATTTTTATTTTATTTATTTATTTTATTTAACATTTGTTGACCGGGAAAGTCCGACTAGATTCCACAGAGCCTGTTTTCAGCGGAGGCCCGGGGAGAAATGCTCCAGATATTCACCAATATTTACCTAAGAACCTATGCATGTAATGATTGTGCAAGTCATTCAGAATTTAACATTGCATTATGTGCTGTGCCATGATAAGGGGCATAGCAAGAACACAAATGTGACACAAAGGGTAGTGTATTTATCATTAATAATTAACTCATGAACATGTCTTACCTGATTAATTTTCTTTCATCTATCCATTTTCTAAACCAATTGTCCTGAAGGTCATGATGGTTGCAGGCTGAGCTTGGAAGACCAGACTTAACTACCTAGAGCAACTGCCTCTAGCTCATTTTATGGAATCCCCAGCTATTCACTGACAAGCAGAGATACAACAGTTGAAATATAGGCATCTATATATCCTAGATCTGCCCAGGTTGTGCCTTCACAACTCCTGTGGAAGTGACACAAGTGGACATCTTCACAACGTTCATAAAACACCTAAAGTGATGTTTTCCAACACAGAGGAGCAATGTCCGTACTCTAATACCAAATAATATTCCTAAATGTTCATGTTGATATAGAGACCTCAGTTAATCTGTGAATGAGCCTCACTTCTGCCATTTGTATCTGCAATGTCTTGCTTTCAGTCAGTACCCATTGCTAATGACTATAGGTGAGGATGGGAACACATTTTAAAAGGTAAAATGAGTGTGTCATTTCATTTAATTATTTTCTTCTTGATTCACCAACTCTATCATGTTAACAGCAACACTCCAACATTATCCATTAGCTACTGCTTTTAGCATTTTCAGCTAAAGTGTATTCATTCCAGCCCCCTTTCTATGAAGAACTTGTTAATCACCACAGTAACCTCCTCTACTGAAATGGATCTGGTTCCAACATCTACTTCTATCACTACCTCCTCTAAATAGGGCATTTCCACTGAATTCTAGAGTTGTTTAAACTGTTCCTACATATGACAGACTAGAGACCCACTATTAGATCTAAATACTTAAGAAACACAGCAGAAATCACATATTCTGGCTCAGATATTTGGTAAAAGCATAAGACCCAGTGTCAAGAGTTCCTACACTCTGAAATTTAAAGTGAGAATCTAATATCATTTTCATTTATCAACTGATGGGTCTCAAGTCCAATATCAGTTCTGACTCAGCCATTTTTACCATAATGACCTACTCTCCTGGTATACCTCAGATCTCATTTGCTGCCACATTGTTTGGATGTGTATTTCTGCTCTCAAGCTGTGGAGGTTAACCAGATATTGTTGCTGCGAAGGTTAACCAGATATTGTTGCTGCGAAGGTTAACCAGATATTGTTGTATCCTCTTCCATGAGGTTTTTGAATTCAGTATTGCTTTCCTCTTCCTTCGTTTACCTTTAGGCAAAACTTGCTTAAGTTTCTAACCATTACTCTTGATCTGCCTTTCTTGACAGGCCTTTCTAACCAGGTCAGGGTACTATATCACATATAATACAACTTAAAAAGAAGCAAAAAATAAAATTTTAAAATGCCACCAAGACCACCAATCCAAGAAGTAAGCAATTTTAATGAAATACTTAGCGCCTCGGCTTGCACAGCCTTCCAAGAGTAAAAACACTACAAAACACTCTTTACTTAAATACAGCATATTGCACAAGACAATTAATCAATTAAGCATACAATTTAAATCACATACTTCCAATTACATTCCTTGTTGAGTCCCTGAGGCTCCAAAGTACCATACTTTAAAATCAAGAGGATTTCTTTTTTTAAAAGTTTATTTTTTAAGGACACACATTCACCTATACCAACTTGTAATTTTTCCAGAACACAACCCCTAACAGAATCAGGATCAGAATTATGTGCTCTCATGAAATGGCTCCCAAAGGGACTCTCTAGTTTTTTTAAATTTTTTATGTCCCTAATATGTTCCTGTAACCGAACCCTAAAACTCCTATAAGTTTCCCCTATGTAGAACTTATTGCATCCATATCTCAGCACATACACTAGCCCCTCAGTATTACAATGGTATTCATACCTAGCTGTAAATTTAATACCATTAATAGAAGGGAAAAGAACTCACTACATAATGACAGATGGAATAGCAATCACATGGAACAGTGAGTGCCCTTATCTGTGCTTAAATTATGACCAACATTAACATCTGGTAAACAAAATTGGTTATGTAACAGAATATCAGCCACATTCCTAGCTCTTTTAAATGCAATACTCACAAAGTCAAGTAATACAGAGTTCAAAATGTTATCCCTCAAAAGCATGGGCCACAAACTATGTGTTTTTTAACTATTTCCTCAGTTATAACATTATAGAAAACTTTCTTCTGGTCCCCATTATTTCCAATTGTGTTGGTGAATTCGTTTCCACATGTACCACCTTTATATTTCCCACTAACACGGGCATAATGAGAGTATCCCTGGGGGTTAGAATACCTCATGTCCATGATTTTTTGTTTAGCTTCCCTAACCAACTGAACATCATAGTCCCTTTTAATAAACATATCTTCTGCTTCTGCTATCTCTCTGACAAAGCTCATATCAAGGCTACATAGCCTATGAATTCATAAGAATTCATTATAAGGCAGTACCTTGACCAAATGTTTGGGGTGACAACTACTGCCATATAAAAATACATTTCTATGTTCAAATTAACTATGGAGACTAGTTGTAAATCCATCTAAGCTAATATCCAGAAAATTCACTTGTGGTCCAAGCTGTATACCATCAAAGCTTAAGCTCATAGTATTAGATTGTAAGTCATCGACAAATCCAAGGGCTTCTGTCTGGCTTCCTTGACATAAAAAAATAAGATCATCAATAAATCTAAAATATAAAATAACTTTTGATCTAAAAAAATCATGTCTATAAACAAAATCATCTTCATGTTTAGCCATAACTAAATTAGTATACATGGGGTCGAAAGCCTCCCCCATAGCAGTGCCCTAATTGCTGAAAAATGTCTCCATTAAACATAAAAAAAAATATTTTTCCAACAAAACATAACTAAATCTATAAAAAATGAGACATGGGAGAGTCCCTCAGAAAATGTAATAAGGCCTGAATCCCTTTTTCATGCTTAATGTTAGTATAAAGACTTTTGACATCCAGGCAGAGCCAAAACGTTCATATTCCAAACTTTCACTTTTATTTTGTTCAAAAAATCCTGGCTATTCCTAATATAAGAGGCTGTACTCATTACATATTTCTTAAGATATTCATGTAGCAGCACACTTATGTTTTTCAAAAAGTAGCTCTTTGCAGACACTATAGCTCGACCACTAAGGTTAGTTAGACCTTTGTGTGTCTTAGGTAAACAGTAAAAAACTGCCATAGAGCAGTTTTCCACTCCAAATGTCTTTTCCACATCCTTAGAGGCAAAATACCCCAACCAAAGACTTTTGTCTAAAAACAGTTGGTACTCCTTAATAGCTTCAAAGTAATCAGAAACATCACATTTTCTATAAATTTTCACATTGTTCAAATGTTTATAACACATCTCTAAATATTGTGTAAAATGCATGATTACTATCTGGTTGCCCTTATCAGATGGTTTAATAACCCATCTTCTATCATTACCAAATTCCAATAGGACTAGCCATTGCCGCTTAGTTAAGTTAAAGCATATATTAGACTTACTCTCTATGCCAGACCAGTACATTTGTTCAACCTCAAAATTAAGTGTAGCAAAATATCCTTGCAAAGTGCTGTCTAGAAAAGGTGGAATAAAAGAGCTTTTAACAGAGATAGCATCCGTGTTCAGTTGGCAATAAGCATTAAAGTCAATCTCAAACAAATCTTCCCGAGATGACAAACATGAGTGAAAAGAATCATCATCACCACTTTCATAAGTCAGTAGGCACAACTCCTCCCTCTTGTTTAAAGTAATACATCAAATGCAGTTTTCTACTGAAGGAAAAGATTTCACTTTTAAGTACATGTATTCTTGGTAAAGCAGATGGTATAAATTTAAGGCCAAGACATAATACAGACATAACCACATCAGAAATGTCATGTTTGGACAGATTTAACACATGTAAATTGTCACAAAGTACATTAATACCAGCTGGTTTTTTTTTGTTATGGTGGCCCTTCTTATTATAGTTTTTTGCTGGCCCCATTCATTGCGGCCCTGTTTTCGGTTGTTAAAGTCTGTTCTGGCAGAACTAGAATTCCGAAAGCAGTTCTGCATATCTTTTGAATTTTGTGCTTTGGGCAGGGCTGGAAACTGTTCCACACTCCCCTCAGCTCCAGCAATCACGTCTGCCTCCTCAGAAGCAGCAAAAGAAACTGAGGAAGGAGCAGAAACATTTTGACTCCAACTAACATCATTACTGCCATTGTTACTTCTGCTTCTAGATGAAAAAGATTGATTATTTTTTATTTTCCAAAGAAACGCTTTATCAAGACTGTAATCCTTAATGTCTCTATTAATTTTGTAGCTTTTACGCTCAACTAGTAATTCTTCAAGTCCACAAGTCTGACATTGATTTCATCCAGCATACTAGTCAGTTTAACAGATGTTAAGAGTTTATCAAGTTCAATACTCACCATTCTGATTTCTTCTTTAAGCCTTCGCTTCTTTAACTCATCCCTCTCAATTAGGATGCGTACCCATTCAGTGGAGCACTGGTGAGCTGCCTGTACCCACCTCTTTCGAAAGTCCATATCCTCAGCATTCCCATCTTCAAAGGGGGTTGTAGGTGCTTTGTATGCTCGCAGACCTCTCGGGGTAATATTCAGCTATACATACCGCCAAAGACAAAGAATGTTGATATGTGTACTAGTCTCCTTCTGCAGCAGATTTTCCAGCTTCTCCCTCAGATTTACAGCCTCTGCTGATAAAGTAATCACAGTGGAAGAGCTCAACATTTGAAAAGGGTTCACAAAACAAAGTTCTCATTCCCCCATAAAACACTCCCAAGCAGTAGCCATAGCCGGATCCTGAACAGCCGCTTCAAGAGTAGCTGAATTACCAGTACCAGACACATTAGAAGTACCAACTGCTTCTAAATTTCTAGAGCCTCTCTCATTCAGTTGTAAAACAAACTGCTGAATAGTCCTTTGGCTGCCATCAATAGTATCATCCCAGAGAGATGTGGCACATTATTTGCAGGATCAGTGGCCATAAAAACAACAAATACAACTTAAAAAAAGTAAAATGTTAAAATACCACCAAGACCACCAATCCAAGAAGTAAGCAATTTTAATGAAACACTTAGCGCTTCAGCTTGCACAGCCTTCCAAGAGTAAAAACACTACAAAACATTCTTTACTTAAATACAGCATATTGCACAAGACAATTAATTAATTAATCATACAATTTAAATCACATACTTCCAATTACATTCCTTGTTGAGTTCCTAAGGCTCCAAAGTACCATACTTTAAATTCAAGAGGGTTTCTTTTTTTAAAAGTTTATTTTTTAAGGACACAAATTCCCCTATATTATATATCTGCCTTTCTTGACAGGCCTTTCTACCCAGGTCAGGGTGCTATATCACATATGCTTGCTGGTATTCTTTCCCTGTTGTTATCTCTACCTAAGTTAGGGTATCTTAAATACCATTGTTGGTATTTTTTCTCCTTCACCTAAAAAGAAAAAAAAGTCTCTATCTTACTTTTGTGATTTTGCGTTGATATGGCTGATAAACCTATGGGTTTTAAAAAGTGTATCTCCTGCTAGCATAAGAGTCATAATTTGGATGCCCACAAGCTGTGCTTTTATTGTTTGGGTGTTGCCCATCTAGATGTGTCATGTTTCATTTGTTCAGGGTTCAGCTCCCATGCTTTAAGTGATAGGAAGAATAAACTGGTTTTGAATAGCTTGCTGTCTTCTACTTTTGTTTCTGCCTCAGCCGAGGCTCAAACTCAATCTAGTAAATCTGACAAAGGGAAACCTAACTTGGATGGAAAAGAAAAGGAGTTCAGGAAATGGACCCCTGATCATTCTTCCCTTTTGGATCCAATTCCTGAGCCTCCAGCCAAAGTTTCCAAGACATCAGATCTGACACCTTCCTCACATTCTACTTTGTCAAGATCAAAGTCTCTGTGGCTCTCATCAATGCTTTCCCCCCCAGATCCAATATCTCCTCAGTTCCATTTGCACTTCTTACAGAGGAACACCTCGAAAATCTTCTTCTAGGTCTTCTAGGAGCTTATCGGAGGCAGAGCTGGATAGGTTAATAAGGAAGTTTATCAGGGCTCAGATCCAGATGAGGGTGATTCTGTCTCCATCTCCATCAGACCAATGAGACTGCCCTCCTCTGAATATCTCATTGCATCTCCTTCTCTGATCTGACCAGTAGTTTTGGAGCCCTGGGATCTGAGATCTTTGAGGATAGCTTTGTCGGATCCAAAGACTGCTTGCTCTTCTACTCTGAACATCTTCTTGAGTTTACCAAACCACTGGTTTAATGTAGAAAACAAAATAAAATAAGTGCTTTAATTTGATTCAGTTATAGAACTTCATCAGACAAGTACAATACAACAGTTCTAAAGAATAAATAACCCTCTTTAAAACACATGATCACTGGAAAACCACACCTCCAAAATGTTAATTAACCAGTTAAAAATACATATTCACTATTACATGATAGCTAAATAATAATTAAAATATATTAAAATGTTATTTAACCTAAACGGCTAACCATTCCAGACTTTTTAATTTCAACATATAAAAAATGGAACACAGATCACTTAGCCCTGGTTGGTTATATGTGTTCAGCCTTGTTTGTGAAATTAATTCTTGCTGCTCCAACCTTAAAGATGTAGGGCTACCCCTCTCATCAGGCCTGATTTTATTAATAACTCTAAGCATAAAAGAGTGACTAGTGTTTAGAGAAACATACTTTGCCAACGCGTTCTCAGTTTTGCCTTTCTTAATACTATATATGTGCTCGTAGACCCGCTTCCTCAGTTTCCAGTCAGTCTTTCCTACATAGAAGCTTGGACAAGACTGGCATTTTGCAAAATACGCAACAAATTTAGAGTTACAGTTAAACTTAGTCTTACATTTATATTTGTTTCCTCTAATACTAAAAGAACTCCCCAGTTCTATATATTTACAATAGAGACAGGCCTCACACTTAAACATACCCGAGTTGCCTCATTATTAAATTCTAAAATATTTTTCAAATTACATCCCGTTTTAAATATAAACCTAGGTCTTTCTCTAATTCCATTATCCAGGTATCATATGCACATTCTACAATGGAGTCTTCAGTACAGTGGTCTATTCTTCAGCATCCTTTAAGTACCCTAGTGAAGAATTCCAAAGTTTGCAAAGAATACCTTCTTTGGTGACTTTATTCAGAAATAGCTCCTCAATGTCATCCCTCTGTTCGCCCAGAGCTAGTAGCCACAGTTACCATGGATACCTCCTGAATTGGGTGGGGGCATTTCTTGACAGGGACAGTCCAAGGTCTATGGTCCCAAGAAGAGGCCAATGTACACATTAAATGTTCTGGAAATGTGAGCTGTCCTACCAGTATTGTGGACTTTTTAAGATCAAGTCACAAAGAAAAACTGTTGCAAAAACACAAAAAGCAGCTGAAGTACAAAGAACCCAGTTGTACTTTTGTACCTTGTTTAAAAATGTACCTTCGTACCAAATAGTAAAGAGCCGATAATCCACTGGATAAAAACAAAGTTTTATTCACAACAAATGGAAAGCTGGTAAGCACTTTTGTCCTGAACTACAGAACTTCATCAGACAAATAACTCCAATTACAATACATCTTATATACCATAGTTCATTAGAAAATAATTCAAAATAATTCAAGTTACGCCCCCTTAAAGGAATATTCATATTGGTGTGGAAATAATTATCAAACTGTGATGCAGGAAGTAACAACATACAACCTACTAATAGCCACCAAAGGGGTATATATCCAATGCACTCCTGTGGTCAATGATATCATAATTGAAGTAGTGAACAATGATATATAAGATGTATAGTAATTGGTGTTATTTGTCTGATGAAGTTCTGTGGTTCAGGACAAAAGCACTTACCAGCTTTCTGTTTGTTGTGAATAAAACCTTGTTTTTATCCAGTGGATTATCGGCTCTTTACTATTTGGTACGAAGGTACATTTTTAAACAAGGTACGAAAGTACAACTGGGTTCTTTGATACTTTGGCTGATTTTTGTGTTTTTCCAACAGACTTTTTAAGATATTCAACCTTCAGAAATGATTGCGATACATATGGACAACATCAGTAGTCTGGAACAAATAAGAGGGAACCAGATCTTTCCTATTGTGTCGAGAGGCAACGAGTGTATGACAATGGGTGATCTCTTCCAGTCGCTTTCTTTTGACAATGCACATACTGGGGAAAAAAGCATCAGCAAGCCATAGCCACCTTAAAACATTTAATGTGTTCCACAGCAAGCAAAGCACAACACAACACAGCTTGCTGTGGAACACATTAAATGTTTTAAGGTGGTTACTGCTTGCTGGTGCTTTTTTCCTGTTTATTGGTTTTGTTTTGGGCACCTCATTCTCCTGGACTTGTTTTTTTGACATACTGAGGAAAACCAACATACTTGCAGACAGTCAAAAGAGGTCCATTTTGATGCCTCATGAGTGGTCTGTCAATCAAAGAGTGGCAGAAAATATTTTTGTCAATGGGGCCAGTCATGCTGTGATCTTTTGCTTCTCCCCTCAATAACAAGTGGAGCAGGTTCTTTGCCCTGGTCTCCCCACTGGGGGGGAGGGGTCACCGAGAGATGCTCTAGTCCATGATTGGCCTTCGGGTCTCCTTCATGCTTACCCCCGTTACTCCTAATTCCCAAATTTCTGCAGAAAGCATCCTGGTTGAAGAGTGCAATCATTCTCATTACACCCTTTTGGCCTCATCAGGTCTGTTTTTCCTTCCGCTGGCCTCATTTCATTTATTCACCTTGGATATTGGATCCATGTCCAGACCTTCTATCTCACCCAACAGGGATGCAACATCCTGACATCAACAGCCTAAAGTTAACCACATAGTTTCTCCAGTTCCACTGATGACTGGGCAGTCCAGGCTATCTTCCCCAGTTAGACAGATTCTTTTATCCTCTCAGAAGCTTTCCACCAGGAAAATTTACAAACGTAAATGGAAAATATTTTCAATTTGGGCCCTTCAGAGAGACCTGGATCTCTCCTCTTCCCCGGTTTCAGCAGTTCTCAATCTTTTGGCCTCCATTTTTAACAACAAAGTGAACTGTTCTATTATTAAAGTTCAGCTAGTGGCCATTTCAAGTTTTCAATCAGGAGAGAATCAGTCTTCCTTGGCTTCCTCGAGATTATGCAAAGCTTTCCTTAAATGTACTTTTTTACTCAGGCCTCCAGTTAAAGATCCTACCCCTCCTTGGGATTTGACTATTCTCTTACAGGCTCTTACCCAACCTCCTTTTGAGCTTTCCAATAAGATTGACCTTAAGTTCTTGTCCTGCAAGATGATCTTTCTGGTCACTATAACCTCTGCTAGATGAGTATCTGAACTCTAAGACCTTTCCACAAGACCTTCACACTTGTTCTTATGCACAAACCCATCCTTTCTACCCAAGGTGGCTTCCAAAAAGTCATGTCATGGGTTTACCATTGTTCTTTTCTAAATTCTAAAACAAAGGAAAATATATGCTGCATTTTTCTGAACGTACATCAGCAGCTTAGATTTTATTTGCACAGAACACAACATTTCAGGAACTCTGATCAATTATTTGCATCTTTCTCGAAGAACAAATTGGGTAAAGCAGTTTCTAAAGTACCTCTAGCCAAATGGTTAGCTGATTGTGCATCCTTTGTGTCTAAATAAAGAAGTTTAGCTTTACTCAAGCCCCCCAAAGCACATTCCAAGAGATTTTTCCCACCTCATCAATTTTTTGTTAAGAGCGCCCATAGATGATATTTGTGCAGCTGCTACTTGGTCCAGTGCTCATACTGTTATGACTCATTACAAGTTAGACATACTATGCAGAACTAGGGCAACATTTGGTTCTGCTGTACTCTGGAATATCCTTCCATGAGGAGCACCAAAGGTTCATCTAGATGAAGACTCTGTCCCATCAGTTGAGGAATGAATGAAAATGACAACATCAGATAAAAAAAGAGTCACCATAACAATGCATCTGTGTTGTCTATTGCCATTCTTCTCAACTTGCTACCCTCTAAATCCCTTCTCTTACTAAGTCCTAAAGGATGTCCTTTTGGAAACTCATGTGTTCCTTGCTTTGAGCTCCAGCCTTTCTGTATGTTCTTATTTTGTTTCTTTTTTATATTAGAATGCTGTGTATATGTAACTGTTGGGGCAGCAAATTCAATCTGTGGTATAACAGGAGAGTGGGGCATTATGGGTAAAGGCAGAAGCTAGACAGCTGGAGCCATGAGTCTGGTAAAAGTGGCCATGTTGGACCTATTTCAGATCTGAGTCCCATCAGATGAGGAAGAATGAAAATGGATAGTATAGATGGATTGTTATGGTTAGTACATAAATCTTGTTTCACACAAATCACAGCAAAGTGCACAACTCACTGTAACAATTTTAAACTATTCTTGTATGGGGGCCATGCATCTCCACTCTTCTCAAGTGGTACATCACAGTACTTAAGAGTATGAGGAATACTCTGAGATGTTGTAGTCTCATAATTAGCATATATTCTTGCAATTCACACTTTAATTTTCTCTATGCCAAGGATGATATGGGTAGACATAGAAAGGCATTATCACAGGCAGATGTGACACATCCATCTATAGATGCTGAGGGGAGGCAATTAACTCTGGCTACATCTGTGACCGTGAGCTCTGTCGCTGCATGATATACTGACATATATCTACATTGTTACTTTACAGTCACACTTGATGTTCTTGTTGAAAGTATGAAGACTGCCATTTAATTTCCTTCAGTAAAGGAAAGATCAGCACTGGTAGAGTTTTTAGTAGAATCTACAACAGAAGCTGCTGTGAAAAAGGGCATAATTAGTAGAGTATATAAAATATTGCATGATAACTATAAGAATCAATCAGAGGAGGTTAGAAAGGACTGGGAAGAGAGACTGGATAAGCAATTCACCAACAATGCAGGATATATGCTTGTCTCTCAAATATGCAACAAAATCTAGAAGATTTAGATTTTTTTGGAAATGTTTACACAGATATTTTTTATACTCCAAGTAGACTCCAGAGAATTTTGTCCTCAAGTAGACAACAAATGTTGGAGGTGTGATGGGGAAGAAAGAGGCAATTGAGGACATCTTTTCTTGGAGTTATGTTAGAATATTTAAGTAGCATAGATGTGGTGGTATAGTCCTCCATCCCACATCAGGTGGTATAGGAACAACCCCCCCCTGGAAAAATGCTTTAATAACTGAACAGGAAGTTTTAAGACTCACTATTTTTACATTTGCAGTCACACTTTGATGTTCATATTTACAATACATGCAGTTATGAGTCTCCATTTTGTTACAGAGAGATATCACACCTCAACATGAGACTTAATGCAGCATCACAGCATGACAGTTGCCATCTGCCCTGGCTGAATTGAATCATCCTGAGTTATAGGACTTTCAACCTGTCAGCTTATTTTGCACTGTAATAACTTACCTTAGAATGCTCCCATCTCCTATGAGGCACCTCATAAACCAACATATGGCACATTCTGTAATGTACTGTAATGGAAGCACCATAGAATATACTAAAGGAAATGTGATAGAATACAACTATGATGCCCCTAACAAAATGTGTCATGGCACATTGTGTGACATACTCCATTAACCATGTCCCTCATACCATCCACTAATTTTGGTCTGTCCTGTGCCTCTACCTGTGTGTACATTCTCTCTCACTGTGTGATTTGTCTGCTGTCACCCATGCAAATAATGATTCTGGAATATGTAAAAGTTTTCTGTTTATGTTAATGTATGGCACTATCAGTTGTACAGCATGTGACAATCTTACACTGTCTTACATAGTCCTTAATGGTCTCAGCATGGCAGTTTTACTATACAGCATGTATAAAATTGTTCTGTGAGGCTCTGCGATTTATACATTTTGGTCATATATTTCTCTCTCTTGTTATTCTGTGTCACATATTGTCTTCAGTAACTCAATGTCAGCTCTGTTGTGCTGTGCATTTGCCGGTCAGTTAGCCTACATTATTGAAGTGTATAACTCATTGCACCATTTATTGGCATAAGATTCCTGTATTGCCTAGTTTACATTTTCCTCAACTGAAGCAGACCTGCTGAGATTCCAACATTTCTGCTGTGCACATTGCTGTTTCCTCATGAGCTATGCAAATGTATACCTCTTCATTTCACCTGAGTCATTTGCAACTATGATTTTTTTCTCATTGGTCATTCATTTGCATATATTAACACCCCATTTGAATTAAATATGCTACACACCATACAAAATGTGCCTGTGTAAGCCTTGCCCGTCAATCATGTCTGGGAACTGCGCTAATAGGCATCTAGTTTGCTCATCTATTTATGATTAAGCTATGGAAACTTATGCAAATATTCTTGACAAAATTTAAATAGTCAGTATGCCTGTAGATTTTCATTAAGTTTCAGCTAAGTTGTTAAGAAAAACTTTGCAACTGTAAGCATAGATCAATTAATGAGACATGCATGTTGATAAAACGCTTTCCTTTTTTTTCTCACTTCATTTTGTTAACTCTATAAAACATTTTAATTAGTTTACCAATGTTGCTTGAAATACTTCTTGGATTGTTAATTTTTAATTAGGAGACCAGACATTTTTACTTTATAAAATGGTGTTATACCTGCCCTAATGTTGGTTCTCTGGCATTATACCTGTTGGCATATGGCAGTGCTGTGGTTTTCATATCCTATTATTTAATAATCTTTACTGATAATCCTGCTTCCACCAACACACATTATTTCTCAATCATGATGAGATTTTACATAGGTGATTCTTGACTAACAGAGGAGCATTTATACCACATGTCTTGCTGATATATTAATAAATGTATCAATGAGTCTTATTAAATTACTATAAATAGTGTATAAAGATCGACTACATCAACATGAACAAAGCAAAATGTTTTTGTTTTCTAGAAAATCCAATGATGTTGTATTTTATTTTTCTTGCTAGCCTTGGTAATATAATGAAAAAACACCTGTTGTCATTTGACTCCTTACCACCCTAAGCTCTTTCTTTTCTTCTTTTACAATTATCATTTATATTTTGATGCCTAACTCTGTGTACTGGGTTCTGTTTCTAGTTTCCATCTTTCTTTATCATTTATCCATATTTGCTTTCCATTTATTCACTGTTTTTTTTCTGATAGGCTACCCTTATTATTTAACCCTGCCCTTTTTTGTATTTCTCTTCCCTGTCAGTCAAACTTATCAAAATTAGTCGACATTTCATATGGATTTATTCTGATGAAAAAGTAAAATGCTGTTGTTTTTTTCTTTAGCTAACTCCATCATGAGGTATTAAATTGCACATTTTTGTTTTCAGTCTTTTAATTGTAGTGTGTGTGTGTGTGTGTGTGTGTGTGTGTGTGTGTGTGTGTGTGTGTGTGTGTGTGTGTATCTCTCTCTCTCTCTCTCTCTATATATATATATATATATATGGGTCCACTTTGTAATCTCGAAATATTGAATTACCAAAATTCAGTATTTTGAGACCACAATGCTGAAAGCCCATAACAACGAAAGTTCATAATCCTGAGTCTGAGAAACCTGACAGAAATGGATAAATGCAAGAAGTGTCCAGTAGATGGCATGCAGAGCACACCAAGTAAACATGGCGTCCATGAGTTATGCTGTGCCAGGAACTATTGGAGATGTGTATGAAACCAGTCTCACAGAAAGGGAAGTAAGTCCTAATACTGGATGGCTACGTCTTCCATCTGAAATGGAAAGCACCTGAGAAGAAATACTGGTGCTGTAAGTGGAAGTCCACTATGCAATGTAAAGGTAGTCTGGTAACTGTGAATGCTGCAAATGATGAACAGTTATCCAAGTCTGTAGGGCACAATCACAGTTGTGATCCCGTAGAGAAGGAGAAATATGAGCTCTGCATTGAGCTGAAACATAGGGCTGTAGTGTCCAGAGATGCTCCCTGCCTGTTAGTTGAAGATGTGTTAGTGTCTACAACAGTAGACATAATGGCTGACCTGCTCAGCAGACGTACCTTACTGCAGCAGATAGACAGAGTCAGACGTAAACACTCAACAGCCACATACAACCCAGAATTAACCCTCCATGACCTAAATGTGCAGGTCTACCCTTTGAAAACCAGCACCTTTGTGCAAAAGAAAGTCGTGGATGCAACAGGTGACATGACTGTCCTTGCCTTCAGTACAGTTAACAACCTCTTTGACCTTAGCCAAGCCACCATCTGGCTAATGGATGGAACCTTCTTCTATAAGGGGCTGATGTGTAGGCAGTTATACAGTATCCATGGACTTGTACGTTATGGTGGTTACAGCAAATCTGTCCCATTACTGCATTGCCTTATGAGCAGAAAATCCCTCAAATGCTAGAATTTGCTGTGGGACTGTGCTTTTAGGCTTTTGGCAGAACAGGCCTTTGAAACTAACCTACAGTATGTCCTGTGTGATTTTGAGATAGCCGCGATGAAGAACATACAGCTTAACCTGAGTGGTGTGAAGAGCAAGGGGTGTTTATTCCATTTCGGATGCAACATTTGGCAGAAGATACAACAACTAGGGCTGGCTCCATTATACAACAGTAGCATGTCCTTCCAGCTGGCCATTACGTCACTGATAGCCCTAGCATTCTTGCCAGAAGAGGACATGATTGGGGCATTTAATACCTTAAGGGAGACCTTTCCTGCAGAAGGTACTGAGGTGTTGAAGTACTTCAGTGATTGGTACATTTACGGGAAGCAAAGGAAGTTTCCTACCCATTCTGCAACCTATAGCAGGTTTCCACCTTTGTTCCCTGTGCCTTTTTGGAACATCTGTGACCTGAATGCACTATTCCTACTGAGGATGCAGAATTCAGTAGAGGTGTGGCATCGTCACCTTAAGTGTCTATTGGGGAGCAAGGCAACTGATTTGTGTGTACTTCTTACTACATTGGCCAGGGAACAAGACAGGGTGGATGATCTGAGGAACCGCCTTGCAGGTGGCTGTCCCCCCTCCCCTAAGAGGTGGCATTTACTACAGAGATATACCCAGTTCCAGAGAGTATTGGCTAAAAAGGATAGCTAGAGCACACAGGACCTTCTGAGGGCTATTGCAAGACTGCTACATATGTAGCACAGTGGCCAATGTCTGGTGTGTGAAGGAGTGATAAAATTGTCTGCAACTGCACTACCACGGGTGTATAGCATGGACTGTTCAATCAGAAGTGTGTTTTTGTGTTCCGTATGGTGATTGGGTACAATGCTTTGCACTAAAAAAGGTCTGTGTCATGTTTCGAGATTTTGATATGGTGTGATGGTTGTGTTTAGGGATTTTGTTTTGTGTTTGGAGTTTGTGTGTTGTTTAGTGCTCCGGTGTTTACTTTGTCGGTGTTTAGTGCTTCGGTGTTTACAGGCTCGGTGTTTGGTGTTTTGGTGTTTCGGAACTCAGTGTTTTCAGGCTCGGTGTTTCAGGGCTCGGGATTGTACACATTCGTCATTATGGGCTTTCGGCATTGTGGTCTCGAAATACTGAATTTCGGTAATCCAGTATTTCGAGATTACAAAGTGGACCCATATATATATATATATATATATATATATATATATATATATATACACACATACACTCTTGTGTGTGTGTGTGTGTGTGTGTGTGTGTGTGTGTGTGTGTGTGTGTGTGTGTGTGTGAAATTAGCAGTTGGTGTAGGAGGCACAAATTCGTTATGTGGAGTGTAGGGGGCTTGCCTCCTTCCAAAAAACACTGCTTTTTAACTCCATATGTTCTTTTTTTTTTCTCATATTTTTTATTGATTTTCAAGAGTATAAATACAATTTTTAACAAGAAAAAACAACGTAATATCAATTTTTTACAAAAACTATATACAAAGTCCAAAATAAATACCAAATCTTCAATAACATTACATTTTGTCTAATAGTTTTTTAAGCTTTCTCCAGGCAATTTGTTTATGAGTCATGTTTGAGGAGTGTAACATAGCTGTTTGTAATTCCCTACTACAAATAATCTTAGTAAAAGATATAAATTCCTTAAATGAGAGGTTATTTTTACATTTCCAATTTCTAGTAATAGTTTTTCTTGCTATAGCAAGTAGAGTCCAAAGGAGGTTCATTTGATTCAGTGGAACATACCTTGGCATTGGTGCATTAAAAAGTATCATAGAATCAGAGATCTCACATCTGTCTGACCACAAAGCTTTAATAAAATTTTTAAACTCCATCCAAAATGTGGTTATTGTTCTGCATTCTAAAAACATATGTGCCCAGTCGGCATCTATTAGCTCCTCACATCTCCAACATCTATTAAAATCTTTCCTGCTTATTCTAGAGGCTTTTTTTGGTGTAATAAAACTTCTATGAATGAATTTCCATGTAAAAATTTTCCAATATGTGGAAGAAGAGGTATGGTAAACAGATCTGAGAATTAAAGTTTTATCATTTATATGTATTTGGGAGTTGTTGAAATTGTTGATATATTTCCATAAATTGTCATGTAATATTATTAGATCTGATCTAAGAATGTTGTAAAATCTTGACAATGAGATACCATTATTATAGCCTATATTGGTGAAGTCAAAGAGGATGGATAATTTTTGGGGAGGTCTGTTATAGCAGGAAAATGATGTCTTTAAATTCCGTTAAAATAAATTCTCTGAAGATTTGAATATTTAACCAGTTATTTTGGTAGATATTATACCTGGCTAAAAGGTAGGTAGTATCATGAATATTATTAGTTCCTAAAAACTGATGCCAGAATAATAACCCATTTTCTTCCATAGTTTTTATTTTCATCATGTTAAAGGAATGAAAGCATCCCTTGGTTAAGATTATTGGAAACATTAGAATGGATAAATTGTTGTTCAAAAGGTTCTTATTCATTACTTTTTTAAAATTTTGCAAGATATATTTAATTATAGGAATAAGATGTGATTTTTCCTGCTCATTGTTGAAGAAGAATTCTTTAATAACTATAAATAGCTTAATATTTTCAGAACAATATATGCTTTTGAAAAACTTGTCAAAATTACTTAATAGTATTGTTTTATGTAAATTTTTCCAATTTGAATGGTATTTTGGACTTAACCACAGACTTGTTATATTAAGAATAATGGCATCAGCATAAAGCTCAAAATCTGGAAAAGCAATCCCTCCTTCAATCCAGTTTTTATAGTGCCAATCATATTTAATCCTTGGTTTTTGAGGATACCATAGAAAATTAATATAGTGTTTATGTGTTTAAGTTGTTTTCTAGAAGGAGGAGCCAATAATGTTTGAAGATAGAAAAGAATTTTTGGTAATAGAATCATTTTTATCGGAGATAATCTTTTGTCTATAGTAAAGAACATTTTCTTCCATCTATTAATGTATTCTGTGATTTTATTTAATAACATTTTATAATTTATATTTATAGTGTCCTTCCATTTAGACAGAATATGAACCCCTAGATATTTCAATTTATCATTGGTCCAGTTAAAATTATTGTAATTAGATAGAGTGTTATTCAATTTTTTATTGATGAGAATAGTTTATGTTTTGTTTTGGTTAAATATAAGGTTTACGATTTCCTCAAAGAGTTTTAATGATCTGATAATGTGATCAATAGATGAATCAATATTTCCAATAGTTAATAAGATATCATCTGCAAAGAGTAAATTTTTAGAAGAATAGTTCTCATTAACATCAAAACTTTTTATGTTTATATTGTTTCTTATAAAATTAGCAAATGGTTCTATTGCTAATGCAAATAGTAGTGGGGATAAAGGGCAACATTGTCTAGTGCCTTTTAGAATTTGAAGTGGGCCAGATAAAAAAGCGCCAATTTTAATATACGCTATAGAACCTTCATATAATTTTTTTAACAAATTTAAGATTTCTGAGGAGAAATTATATTCTTTTAATACCATAAATATGTCCAGTTAATAGAATCAAATGCTTTATCTAGATCTAGACTGATGAGTGATAATTCTTTTTTTTTATTTGCAAAATCTATTAAAGTTAAAAGTTTAATAGTATTATCCTGAACTTTTCTGTTCAGTATAAAACCTGTTTGATCGTTGTTTATTAAAGTCGGCATCATTTGATTTAATCTGTTTGCTAAAATAGACGTAAATATTTTATAATCTATATTTAATAGGGAAATAGGACGATATGATGAAACAAATTTGGAGTCCTTATCTTGCTTTAGAATGGGAGAAATTAGCAAATATTTCCAAGAAGGACAAAGTTTGTCACTTATTAGAACTTCCTCAAGTGCTTTCATTAATATCTTCAAAGCGGAATCAGGGAAAATTTTATATAATTCACCTATTATGCCATCAAGACCAGGGGCTTTATTATTTTTAAGATTTTGTATTCTTTCTTTAACTTCTATTAATGATATTGATTTAAGTAATCTATTATTTTGTTCTTTAGAAAGTTTATTATTTATATTGTTTTTTAGAAATTCTATTTTTGAACTATTATTAGTCAAGTTTAAGTTTGCTTTATTCATTGTTTCATGATATGAACAAAAAATCTTTTAGATCTGAAGAAGGTTTTGAATTGTGTTTAGATGTGTCTAATATTTCAGTTATGTGTTTACTCTTGTGAAAACTTTTCGTTTTGGCTGCTAATCTATGCATATGTTTTGGATTAGATGAATAAGATTGTAATTTTAACCTCTCTAAATTAATTGCTACTTTATGACTAAGAATTTCTAAATATTCGAGATTTAGTTCTTTTAATTCCAGATTCGAGCCCAATCCTTTGGGGTGTAAGTTATTTTTTAAAGTGTCAATTTTCAATTGTAGATTTAATAATTCTTTGTCCCATTCTTTCCTTTTATGTAAATATCAGGTTTTTATTTTCCCATATATATAAGATTTTAAAGAGTCCCAAATAAACACTTTATTTGTGTTATTATTATTATTATTATTAAGTTCAATATAATAGTTTACTTCCTTTATAAACCATTCTTTGAATCCTTTTATCTTAATAATATAGGCTGGTAGTCTCTGCCAATGAATAAGATCGTTTGGTTTAATTTTAATTTTAAATAGTATGGCATTGTGGTCTGACAGAGGGCATGATGTAATCACTACATCTTGAGTCTTAGATAATAGGCTGTCAGATATAAACACTTTATCAATAGTCGTCTGTGTACCATATCTATAAGAAAAGTGAGTAAAATTGTGAGACCTCTGCTCTTTGATCATGTATATGTCTTTTAGGTTATATAACGAGACAAAATCTATCAATTGTTTGGCTGATGCAGGTATCTTAATATTGCTGACATTAGTGGTATCTTTAGATGATAGAATACAATTAAAATCACCTGCCAAAATGATATCTCCTTTAGAATTTGCTGTTATTATTTCCAAATATTTGTTTGCAGATTTAGCACCAATACCAGGTAGCCAGTACATATTTGCTAAAGTAAAATATTTCTTATTCAATTCCAATACTACTAGACACAACATACCATTTTATCAGAGAAACTGTTAATTATTTTAGGTATTGGTAATGTATTTTCCACAAAATCATGGTTCCTCTTCTCTTTGTTTGGAAATGAGATTCAGCTAGAATACTATAACCTTTAAAAGCCATTTTTTCTAGATCTTTCTGAATAATGTGTGTTTCTTGCAAAAATATAATGTCAGCTTTATTAGATGCTAGGTATTTGAGTAACCTTCCTCTTTTAGTAGGGTTATTAAGACCATTTGCATTCAGAGACAGACATTTAAACCCAGACATTGATTACTTTAAGCTTTTGATGGATAAATACTATTCTGGACTTAATTAACAAGTAATGTTCAGAGAAGATGAAAATATAACTATATACAAAACTAACCATGGAACATCTAGTTCCTGGATTGATGAAGAAGTCATCAATACCACCCTCTATCATCCTTAGTGCTCAATACTATCGTTCTCTAATGCTACTACCTAATATTTTATTGAATCAACAAACTACAACCTATTCTCCAGGATAAAGGGTCTCAAAAATATGTCTTATGCTGCCCGACTGAAAGAACTCCAGCTCTATTCAGTCTCATACCGCTTGCTCAGAGGTGACCTGTGCCTGACATATAAGGCCATGTCAAACCCTGATTTGATGAATATGCTTCACCTCAAAAAATCTAAATCCCTCAATCCCTCAGAACCACAAGGGCGGGAGACTTAAACCTTGACACGGTTATTAATAGAACGTGCTGGAGGGACAGATTCATCACCCAGAGACTCCCTATGCTGTGGAACAAAATCCCGGTACATGTGAGGCAGAGCACCTCGCTGGCCTTGTTCAAGAGGAATCTTGACCAATGGATGGGAGATTGCAGATATACCCCAGGGATTACTTCAGTGTCACTGCTTGACAGAGGCACAGCAAAATAATAAGCATAGTTTTATTCAAACTAAAGGGGTGGCGAAAGCCAAATAACTATGGGCTAGGCTTATAAATGCCCTTGGGCAGATAGCCTAGTATGAACCTATGAACCTATGAACCTATGAATAGGTATTACTATGTAGGAGATATTGTGGAAAAACATCAATTACCATGAATAATGTAATTTTCAAAATTTTTAAGAACAGTGTCTTTAAACTTGTATCATGACATAGTATATCATATTCATTTATGTCTATTCTATACTAATACAGTTCTTAATCTAGTATACTACATTAGATCAAAACCTACTTATCTAGGAATTCAGTAAAGAAGTTTATGTATAAAAATAAGAACATTTATCATGTAACAGAACATTCCTGTATGAACTTGTCTGTGAAATCACAACAGTGTTAATATTTACTATAGAATCAGCATATTAATATATAGCCTATAGGCTTATTTTCCTTTTATACAAGATATAAAATCACCAGTTTTTCCTTCCCCTAAAAAAAACATATCTGATTAACCTTAAATAATTTCTTAAGGTATTAAAGATATTTAAACTAAAGATGTACTAATGATAATTTTTTACATGAGAAGATAATATTTTAGTTGCACAAATATCTATGCAGGTATATAGATCTGTGTAATCATCAAAAACATTAGCTTTTCTTTCCAAAGATGTGAGTCTAAAGAAACTATGTAGTGTAGCTTGATGTTGATAAAAATATCATATAATGAAGTCACAGCTTTTAACCTTCAAGGACACGTCAGTTTTAGATTATAGTTATAGTAATAATGTGTTCCCTTAAGTTGTCCTTTTTAACAAAATACATTAACACATTTTACCAATATTTTTTCAGTTAGAGTGGCAGTGGTTAACATGCACTATATCTTTTGCTAGAAAATGTAGTCTACAGACAGTAAAACATTCAATATTTTGTGAATATTAGTGAAAATGTCAGATTGTAGTATGCACTTATTTAGCTGGAGGTGGATTAAGTAGATCACAATTTCACCATTCACTATAAATCCAACATAATGCAATCTATTAATTAGAAAAGCAGTTAAAAAGTAAAGGCTACCTTTGGAAATAACAACTGTCCTCATGTCCTGATGAAAGTAGCAACTATAAGTCAAGAGTAACCATCCCCACTTTGCACTGCCCCCCCTAACAGTCTTCTACTACTATCACTGACTAGTGAGGCAAAAGCATCACTTCAGTAACAACTAAGATCATTCTCTAAGCAGAACTGTCTCCTTTTCTTTGGATCCGGAATTTTTCCTGCCCCAATATATTATTTCACCCTTTTATAACAGAATTGTTATTTATTGTAATGGTCTGTCTGCAGCTTTGGCTTCCCCAATCCAGCAGTATTGCCATCAACCAACAACTCATATAATCAATAAGATTGGGGACGAAGATATCAAGATGAAAGCACAGAAAATACATAGCTGCCCCAAAATCTACTTTAAAAATAATAAGAACACATTAATCCCTAACAGATAATGTATTTTAGTGACTTTATAACCACTGCATATGCTGCTTTCTGCTCTGCTAACCAAAAAGAATCAGATGACCTAGTCTATGTTTTCACTGTATCTGTTAGCTACAGCTGCCAACTAATGACCAAGTGTAAACTACTTTGTAAAACATGTCATCAGAAAACTTATTATGAAGGGAACAAAATAGGCATCAACATTGGTTTAGTAAAAAGGACCTTTATATATGTCTATGTTTTTTATATACTTTTCTTTGTCGCTCTTGGTATGTGATAAAGCATTCAGTTGTTCCGTTTTCTTTTTCTTTTTTTTTTCATGTGAAGATTTCTGGTAACGTGAATACGTAACCAAAGTTCATATGACAAAAGAGACTTCGAGAGAGTACATGCATAAATCCCTTGTATTACAAAGAAGATCTGACCAAGAAGTCTCGAGGCAACAGCCTTCTTTTTCTGTTTTTTTCCCTTCCTTCTCCTTTAACATAATTTTGGCGGTTAAAAGCTCGCACTAGGGAATCTGCAGCAAGCTATGATAACTGTTCACGAGATACTCATGATGTGCATTTTGTGAGAGAAAAGAAAAACAGAATATGTTACTCAAAAAGCATGTATATGAAGTACAAAAAAAAAAAAAAACAACTTTGCCCCATTTTATATAAATATAAAATTCTCTGTAACTATCAATTTTACTGGCCAATGTATCTGATATCAAGCATACAAACCCTCCTGTCCCTGCAACACACACTCCACCAGCTTTCATCAGAAAATACATCTCCTTTTCCCTCTCCATCAGCAGATGGACCCACAAACCACATTTAGTAAAGACACAGACCTCTCAAGTGTATGAGAATGCATTTTTACATGTCATGACGGATTCTTAGAAAGAAAACAATCTTCTCTTATTATGATAAAGAACAATTTCCAATACCTTTTAAACTATTTAGTACAAGTCACATTAAGTTATATCCGTTAGCTCTAAAAGGACCCAAGCATAACATGACATTTAACAGGAGAGAAAGCCCGCTGATGCAAAAAGGGGCTACACTTTCATTTAATTGCACTGAAATGGGAAGCCTTCATTTCACTTATCGGAGCAATCTATATCATCATAATCTAATACACATACAGTATCCGGTATTAAGGGGGTTCTTGTTTTAACCAATATTTCTATGGTATTGCTACATTGCCCCTATGTAGTTGTCAACTAATAATACACTCTGTCAAGGGAAGATTTAGAATTTTAACATCTATGTTTAACATTCTAGCGTATTTGTATTAAAGGCTTTTAAGCAGCAAATAAATTTAAAAATAAATAAATAAATAAGCATACTTAATAAATATTAAATGATTTTTACCTTAACATGTATTTTTTTCCCCGATGTAGGTGATTTGTAGCATGAAAATTTTGGCATTTGAAGGGATTGTGGAAGAGCTTCATTTGTATTATTTACCCTTAAGCTTCTTGCTTGTTTTATCAATCGATAACATTTTTCCATTTGTTGCCTGCCTTTTTAAACTAGGTAATGAGATGTCCATATCTTCAGTGTTTTCAAAAATCTTATTCTTTTTCAGATATTCAGAGGTCATCAAGATTATTAAATATTTTTATTCCTTCAGATAGATGTATTTTAATTCTGGCAGGAAAAATGATTTGTGCTTTAATTTCAGCTTTCTTCAGATTTTTAATGAGAGGAATGCAGACTTTTCTTTTAGTTATTATAGTAGAGGTGTAGTCATTGTCAAATCTTATGTTTTGACCATTAATTTGTATAGGATTACCTGCCCACGCTGTTCTCAGGATTAAGTCCTTGCCTTGAGATGATAAAAATTTTACAATAATGGATCTTGAAGCATTTGGATTTTTTGACAAAGACATATTTGACAATGACCTGTGAGCTCTCTCTATCCCAAAAGAGAGAGATTCAGGTAGGTTTAGTGTCTTAGGCAACCAGTCATTCAAGAACTGTATTGTGTTATTTCCTTCCATTTTTTCAGGTATGCCGTATATTCTAATATTATTTCTTCGTGACCTTGATTCTAGGTCCTCCACTTTATCTGAAAGTGCGGTATTTTGTTTTAGTAAGAAGTCAATCTGGCTATCATTTTCATGCTGTCTTCCATCTATTTCATTAAGAGATTCTTCAATTTCTGTTATCTGGTCTGTGTGTCTTGTAATTATCTCCTTGAATTCTTCAATCTGTTTTCTATTTTCTTTCTTCATGTTTTCCATGATTTTTTCTAAATTGTCCATTTTCATGGAACGATCTTGAATACTGAATATTATTGTTTGTAATTCTTTCTTCATGGAAGTTTCCTGGAGAGAGGCTTTTGAATGACTCATGGCTGAGAGAGTCTGTTATATTCAGCTGCTGTACTTCTGACAGGATGTAATTCACTTTCTATTCACCAAAACTGAAATATTTGTAGAAAAAAATAATCTACTGTATCTAAATATATAGGTGAAAGAAAACTTAGATGTTTTTAAAATAATATTAAGAAAATTTCCTGTCAGAGGAATTTCTGTTAAGCAGAGCATCAAAAAAGTGCTGTTATCGCTCTGACATCTTGGCCATGCTCCCAACTCCATATGTTCTGAGGAGTAACTTCTGTGCATGTACAGAAGTGTGTTGACATCTGCATTTCAACATGTTGACATAACGTTGATTTGACAAATTCCACTAGATCCATATCTAGCTATTTATGTAGATATATAAAATCTGTCTTTGTGTGTATTTATGTCTACATATATACCAGTATATTTTATATATATATATATATATATATATATATATATATATATATTATATATGTATATATATATATATATATATATATATATATATATATATATATATATGTGTGTGTGTGTGTGTGTGTGTGTGTGTGTGTGTGTGTGTGTGTGTGTGTGTGTGTGTGTGTGTGTGTGTGTGTGAATGTATGTGTGTGCATACATAAAAGCAGATCATTCTAACATTTTTATTTAACCTTTTGAGCTCAAAATTTCAAGATGACAGGTATTCTTTGCCATCAACTGAACTTCACCACAGAATTTTGTACAATTTGGATCCAAACCATAATTTATGAAAATGACAGTAAAATAATATTTATAAAAGGAACTGTACATAGTAATACACTGGTTTAAAAGAATAGTTGCTAAAATGGCCACCCTGACATTTCTGTACAAAAATTACAATTACTTAGATGTATGGATTAAAAATGGTCTGGTGTGGCAGTTAAGGATATGTGGGAAGAGACTAAGCAAACGATAATAAAAAAAATGAGAAACTGGAAGCTCGGTTATAAGGATATGGACAGCAAGACACAAGCAGTTAAAATGTCCCTTTAATCTTATACACTGGTCAGGCATATTTTTATCAACCAGAGGAGAAGTTGAGGATAGTAATTAATAAAGAGCTGAAGGATTTTATTTGGGAGGGGACGACAGCAAGAGTCAAGTGGGATAAGCTGATTCTTTCAATTGAACAAGGCAGATTGGGATTACCCAATCTGAAGGCATATTTCAGAGCTACACAGTTAAGGCTTCTATACATAGCACAAGCAGAAACCTATAATTCACAGTGGAAAGGGATGATGGTGAAATAGTGGGGAAGCTCAAGAAACAAGAAGAGACTGGGATTTTGGATGCAGGCCTTTAAATGAGAATAATAATAATCATACAGAATATTATATTCTTAAAATAGCAGAAAGCATTCTAAGAACTAACCCAAGCAATGCGATTCTACCAATAGGGATGACTGCAATTAGGAATACAGACAATAGGTAAGAGGAGGCTGTAATTTACTGGAGAAAATTGGTAAATGAACCAAGGTATTGGGAGCAAATAATTAGAAAGGGAAAGGTAATAGAATGGGAAGACGCCAATAATTTATTTGGACTGCAGGTTAGAGACTGCCTTTCCTGTCGTGGATTTATATCAGAATATAGGCAAAGAGAAAGAAATAGGTCGGTCCTAAATGAAAGACCAGTACTGTTTGAGTTTTCAGTAGAATCTAGAACAGAAGCCGCTGTTTAAAAAATGAATAATTAGTAGAGCATATAAAATATTGCATGAAAACTATAAGGTTCAATCAGAGGAGGTTAGAAAGGATTGGGAAGAGAGACTGGATAAGCAATTCACAAGGAAACAATGGGGGATATATGCTTGCCTCACAAACATACAAAAAAGTACAGAAGAATTAGTTTTTTTTTGCTTGGAAATGTTTACATAGATATTTTTATACCACAATTAGACTCCACAGAATTTTTCCTCAAGTAGACAGCAAATGTTGGAGGGAGGTGTGATGGGGAAGAAAGAGGTAATTAGGAACATATTGTCTGGAAGTGTAATGAGTTGGCAGACTTTAAAGATTCACTGCAGACAACCCTATCAGAGATACTGGAAGAGCAAACTGGTATAACTAGGGAAATTATTTTTTGAGCTATGTAAAATAGAAAGCAGAGCCTAAATCAACTGCTCTAAAAGTAGTGAATATAGTAACGGAGATAAAACAACTGGAATTGGGACCTTTAGAAAAGGGTAGGAGCAAACTACATAGGAAAAAAATGTGAATTGTGGGAACAATACATGCAGGCAACGAATGAGGTTTAAAAGAAGGCAGGATATGAATGAGCTGTGTAATGTTTGACTGTCAATTATTGGGTAGATTTTAAGTGATGTATAATGTTTACAGATGTCAGTAAGGTTTCTAATGTAAAATGCTTGCAGCTGGGAACATATCAATATGGTTTGCTTTCATTTATATAAATGTATCATTGCCTGTGTCATGAGTGATCATTTAACAAAGATGTTCCTTGTTTAAAAAAATTCCAAGTACTTAAAAAGTTACACTCCTGTTCAACCATTATTTTAAATATGCACACACTTCTTCAGCATTATTTCAGCACTTGTCCATCACTCTGTCAAGACTTAGTATTTTGAGATTTTCCATATACTTTATATGATCCGTCAGGAACAGCTGGAGTGTGGCATTGAATCGAGAGAGATGGTGACAGGTAACACGATACCCTGACCCCATGTAGAAAATGGGAGAAAAGGGGGCTGATGATGATGATGATGATTATGTATGTCATCCATCACTATTGGTTACAACTTGGATGAAAATGCAATTAAAAATGTCTGTGAAACAATATTTTCTAACTGAGCTGTACAATAGCTTACAGCACTTTGGTAGAAGAGTAACAATAATGACTTCTCAGAAAATTCCACAAGTTAATGAATAATAACCCTGCACAAGATCCAGTTAAATGGACAACACACTTGTTTTTAAAGATTCTTTTTAATGAATGGCCATGACTCTGCCAAACTTTAACATTTTGAGCTCAAATTTTCCATACTTCTGTGCTCCACCACTACTTGAACTGCAAAATAAATTTGTACAACCTTTACCCAAAATGCAATTTGTGAAAATGATTACAAAATGAGTTTTTCAAATGGAATTGCACAACAGCACAATAATACCCCCTCAACAATTTATGTTAAATAACTATCTGTACATTTCATTTCAGTATTCAACACAGATGAAAAGTTAGAAGCCCTTGTTTGTTTAGTCTTCAGTCCCTCGCAAATCATTTGCAAGACAGTTATTTCTTATTAACACAGTGCATGGCTTTAGTGAGTTTTTTCTTTCACCTATACTGTGATTGTGGTGTTGATACATATAAGTTCAGGAGTGTGAGGGGCTTGCCCCCAATGCTGAGGGGTTGGAAAAACTATTTTAGTCTGTACAATTGCACTGAATAATGACTTTCAACTGGAGGTGTCATAGAAGTGACTTCCAAGCAGAATTCTTGCAATTGGGGAATATTCCCATTCCCTGATGTTGTGCAATTTTCAAAGCTGGTGTAGGGAGACTTGCTCCTGTAAAGAAATTGATGTTTTTTACATTTAAGTTTTGCATATGATAAACTTACTGCTCTGTGCATGCGTAGTAACATGTTGACATACTCATTGTCAACATTTGGAACATTGATGTATGGGTGTTTTGAAGAAAGTGAGTACCCCCCCACACACACAAAAATAAATAAATTAATAAATAAATATAGATAGCTATATTAGATATAGATATAGATAGATAGGGTCTATATTACATTGACAAATGCTTAAATGTTCGAATCGCTAAAGGTCGACCTTTAGAGCTCGATCATTTAAGTGTTCAAAATGTAATAAAAGAAAGAAAAAAAAAAAGGTAAACCCTGCTAGCTAAGTCAATGCCATTTCTTTACCTTTAGCAGATCTATGTTTTAGTAAGTCTATCCACTAATATAAGATATGTTTTATTTCCTTTAGATAGTAATGTAAATAATAATAACTGATCTTAGAAATAACTATCCCAGGCAATCCCTCTCCACATGTACAATGAATCCTTAATTAAAAAATTCAAAAACAGACCCAAATAAGGTGACCACAGACTGTACCATGTACCTTAACAGAGAACTGTTAACAGTTTTGTCCACCAAATGTTGATTTCTTTGGAGTAATAAAGCAATTTCCATACTAAGCACCCAAGTGACTGTGTGTGTGTGTGTGTGTGTGTGTGTGTGTGTGTGTGTGTGTGTGTGTGTGTGTGTGTGTGTGTGTATATATATATACATGTATATGTATATATATATATATATATATATATATATATATGTATATATATATATATATATATATATATATGTATATATATATATATATATATATATATATATATATATATATATATATATATATATATATATATATATATATATATATATATATATATATATATATATATATATATATATATATATATATATATATATATATATATATATATGCATCTGTGTGTGTGTGTGTGTGTGTGTGTGTGTGTGTGTGTGTGTGAGTGCATATATACATATGTATATGTGTACTTTCTTCAACACTCATTGCTGTTAAAAATGTCATTACTCTTAGAATGGACAAGAAGAACCCCAACATACCAAACTAGGTACTTTCTAAGAGCAGACCTCTCCTCACAGGAGGGACATAGCAATCAGAAATGTTGGCAAGAATCTGTTAGACCAATCAGCTGACTAGCTAGTGCAGAGAGAGGAGGCAGCCACATCAGTGATAAATGCAGCATGTTGGAAACCTTAAAGTAAGCATTACACCTAAATGAGATAGCCATTGTGCAAGTGCCTGGAGGACTAATATCAGATGACATACAGCTATGAAATACGCACATGGACAACATAAGGTATGGCAAGTAAAGTTAAGAAGATGGAATAGTAACTAAGGATAGCCTGCCAGCTAAAATAAAACATTAACTGTCTGACTCTATTTGCACAGGTACATTGTGTCTCAGTCAAAAAATATTGCTTTGGTATGGATACATATTATATCACAAGCATGCATACTCTAGCAATTAACAGATACAATATCCCAAATTCTAGTTCCATCGATGTTAAAAGCTTTGCTGCTGCAATGGCTGCCTCTGTGACACAAAGGGATGGACCCCCAACAATAATTCAGATGAGCCAGGTTCACTTAGCTGTTCAGAGTGTGATTTAACCTGCCAGGGAGACAGAGGAATGAAGTGGTATTACTTGCTTTACTATCCCTAGGAGAAGGGAAAGTGTCATGCCTCAGAGGTGTGTCTTCCATTAGTTCAACTCTGGAGAGGAACAGGCACCTAATGGGGTTCATCTGCTAACTGAGATTGAGGGCTTTAAACAGCCACATCACCTACAAAGGTGAATTATATTCCTGCACTATGCTGAATGCATACCACATCCTTGAGCCCTTGCTGAAATATGGAGGGTAGGGTTGAGTATACGACAGGCAAACAAAGGACCCAGCTGTCAATAGGGAAATACTCAGAAAAAGAAAATAAAAGCTTTATAGACTAGCTGAGTAAATATGTATGGACCACCAAAGAATGCTGTTCTGCAGCTGATAAATGCACATACCTAGAGGAATTATGGAATCTTAGGTGTCCAGATAGAGTGGGTCGGTGAAAAAGGTTGAGTGCTTTTGATAAAATGTTGCATGCAAACAAAACTGATCTTTGGGCTACTGGCAGTTAACCTACCTTACATTATATTCTTAGAGACTGATGTAAGAACTTGTCATATGTGCAAGGATATTTATGGGAACTTTGTGTTTGCTAGAAAGTTGTCCATAGTGACAGATATGGTGAACTTTTAGAATACCAAGGGTGGACCTAGAGCCCCTGTTCTACAGCTTACTAATCCTTTCAAAAGTCATTGTTAGACATAAAATCCTTGTTTGTACTTTGTCAACATGGCATGAAAATACAGTGATATATGTTGCCAGATGCCAAGGTACTTAATTAGGGCATTCCCAAATGCGTATTCATTCAGAGGCCTTAAAGAATATTCTTTTGGCATCAGAGTGAGTCTTTTACAGGAGGGGCAAAGTTCATGATTTATTTAGATTAAGTTAATGTTCATCTCCTTTCAGTACAATGACTGATTAATTCTCAGAATATCCAATTTTGGGATGTTTTACATCGATTAATTAGGCG
Organism: Protopterus annectens; assembly: GCF_019279795.1. Taxonomy (NCBI): domain Eukaryota; kingdom Metazoa; phylum Chordata; order Ceratodontiformes; family Protopteridae; genus Protopterus; species Protopterus annectens. The sequence continues at coordinate 304,387,652 of NC_056726.1, forward strand.
GGGTGAAAGTAGGAGACCCATGTTGTATGCATACTGTAAGGGTACAAGTATTGATGCTGCCTTGAGGAATACATTCATACATATTAATCAAAGCACAGAAATTAAGCTATAGATTACTCAAATTGCTGTTTAAACTTCAGATTTACAAAATGGCTGTATTTCCATGGATGAAAAATACTAAATGATACAAACGGCATATTGCTTAATTAAATAGAATTTGGTAAAATGATTGCAAATATTGTTAAGATTAGTTTGTTCATTGCATCATGTTTAACTGTCTGTTTCAGTTTGCTTCCATGTCCAAACAAACCCTATCAAGTCTTGGATAAGAATTCGTCCTAAGCAGTATTATAGTCAGACATTGTAGTGCCAACAGAATATGAAGTGGCTGGAGAAAGTTCTGGAACTACTGATAAATGGGTGAAAGAGCAATGAAAAAAAGAAACAACAAAGTTAATCAAAACAAATGAACAATGATTTATGTGTTATTTACATAAATATTACAGCATAAAATAGTTATTAGGTTCATAGGTAGGTACTAGGCTATCGGCCCTAAGGCCTATACAAGCCTAGCCAAAACGCTACCCTGGCTTTCGTCACCCAAGTAAATTATTTTCCTGTGCCCCTATCAAGCAGAGCCACAAAGGTGATCCCCGGGGTGAATTTCCTATTTCCCATCCAATCATCAAAGTTTTTCTTGAAGAGTGCTAATGAGGAGCTTTGTTTGATATAGATAGGTAGTTTGTTACAAAGTATGGGAAGTCCCTGGGACAGGAATCTATCCCTCCAGCATGTTCTGTTTATTGTGGTGACAAGGTTTAGGTCCCTAGAGTCTGTAGCTCGGAGGGATTGGGATTTCTTTAAGTGGAGCATGTCCAACAGCTTTGGGTTTGACATAGCTTTGTATGTTAGGCAGAAATCGCCTCTGATTAGGCGATATGCGACAGAGTAAAGCTGGAGTTTTTTGAGACGGTCTGCATAGGCCGGTAATCCTCTTTGTGAGGTATTTCTGTGGCCTTTCCAGTTGTTGTAGATGTCTTGTGAGGTACATACCAAAAGGGGAGCTATACTCTATAATGGGTCTAATGAGTGACGAGTAGAGGGGAACAATGACCTCTTTTTTCCTGGATGAGAAACCTTTTGTGATGAGGTGTGCCAAGTAGAAGGATTTCCTGACTACTGTGGCGATGTGATTATCAAAGGAGAGACTACTGTCCATCTGTGTCCCAAGGTCTCTTATCACACTTTCGGTGTTAAGTAGACTACCAACTATGTTGCAGCTCATGGGTACAGTGTTTTTACCAAAGGGGAAGACAATGTACTTTTGGCATTGAGCTTGAGGCCATGGCTTTGACACCAGGCATCTGTCTCAGTGAGGCCTTTTTGTAGGATGTGCACATAGTTAGGAGTTTCAGTTATGGCTCCTAGTTTGCAGTCATCTGCGAACTTCATTAGCCAAAGACCTTCTGTGTTAGCCTGTACTTCAGAAAAGTAGATACCAAACAGGAGAGTACACAGGACTGAACCCTGTGGTACTCCACTTGTCACTGCTCTGAAGTCAGATTTGGAGTCTGCTACTTTCACAGTGTGGGTTCTGTCAGTGAGCCAGTTGGCAACCCATCTTGTGACATAGGGATTTATACCTAGTTTAGTGAGTTTATCTATAATTCCAGAGTGGGGGATGGTGTCAAAAGCCTTGGCGAGATCTAGATAGGCTATGTGAACCACCTTACCCTCATCTAAGGCTTTGGTGACTGCTTCAAAGAAGTCTATCAGGTTTAGGAGACATGATCTGCCTTTTACAAACCCGAACTGGGTGGGGTCCAGAGTTTGGAGATTACCAGTGTCTTTGTTTATAAGTTCCATGATGATATGTTCCATGGCCTTGCAGACCAGGCTCAATAGGCTAATGGGGAGGTAGTTACTGGGGTACATGGTGACTCCTCCTTTGTAGAGTGGGATAACCATCACTGTGCACCATTCAGTGGGCACAAAGCCTGAGGTGAGGCTATGATTGAACATGGTACTTAGGTGGGATGCCAGTTCATTCTGTAGTTCATGTAGAATGCAGCCTGGGATGTTGTCAGGTCCCATGCATGCTGTGTTCTTGGCTTTGGAGACTGTGGTTTTTACCTGTGCAGCCTTGATTACAGGAACTTTGCATTCTTTTGGTATTGAGAGGGCCCTTTATGGGTGAGAGGGGGGTAAAGTTAGCACTGAACCTATCTGCCAGGATGTTGGCAATATCAGTTGGTTCTGTATATTTAGTGCCATTGTGCTGTAACTCAGAGCAAATCTGAGTGTTGCCATTGAGATTCTTGCATAGCTATAGAATGCTTTGTGGTTGTCTTTAGAATCAGTGATGGTATTGTTTTCGTAACTAGCTTTTGAGGATTTTATGAGGGATCTCAACTTCTTACTGAGGCTGATCAGGGAGTTCCTCCAATCATGGGATTTTACTCTTTTTTGCAACAGTTTCTTTCTTCTGTTGTAGAGTTTGTTTATGGCAGGGGACCACCAGATTGGCTTCCTTTTTTTGGAGGATGGCATCTTGGTTCTGTTAGGAATAGCACGATCCATGCACTCGTGTAAGTGCTTATAAAGTGCATTTGTTTAGGAGTCAGCAGTCATACCTCTATTGTCCATGTGCATGGGTGTCGTGAAGTTTGCCAGTTCTGCCTTAAAAAGCATGTAGCATATATGAATATATAAAAGAAAAAGAAAGAGTGGAGCTATTTTCAAGTCTGAAATCATATTTATGATTAACGCAATAATTATTTGTGTGGAGAGTCTTAGTACTGAAGTAGAAAAAAAAGAAACTGAAACATGCTGGGGATAAAAGAACAATTCTTTAAAGTATTAATTAAGCAGGTTTTATAATAAATCAGAAAGAACATACATATAAAACAGGTCTAATGAAAACAAATGACTATATAAATCAAAATATATACATGAAAACAAGTAAAGTTGTTTGTACAGAAGCAGGTTGTTTAATCAAGAAGTCATCTTGGTATTTTATTGTTAAAAACAGAAAACCCATATAGGAATAGCCTTGTGCAGACTACTCACTCACTCTCTTACAAGTCAAATCCAGCCCCTAGAGTGATGCTGTGGACAGCATACCTCTCAAGTGTCCAGATTTTTGCCTCTTATTTTTGGTCTGTTACACATAAAATTTGTGGTTTGCTGACAAATCATTGAAGATCGAAATCACTAAATAATACTAAATAATGACACACTTTAGAGTTTCAGACTTCATATCCTTCAGAAAATATATAATAATCCAAAATATGTCACTCTAGTAACTTTCTAACTTTATAGGAGCCATATTTAAAATATGTCCCTATTTTTGAGCTTTTGTCCCTCCGTTATTTCTGGCTTTGTACAGATTTCTAAAACTGAGAGTTTGAGAAGTATGGTAGACAGAGACTAAATGCTAATTTTATACGTTCAGTAATGTTAGAGATTAGTTTTGAAGTATACTTGAATGATCACATCTCTGTGAGAATATGACTATCAGAGGAAATACAATAAAAAGTCAAACTAAAAACAATGCAAAGAGAAAATTTAAAAGGTTTCATCATTTGGTAGAAGAAAGCAACAGAGTGTTTTTATGTGAATCATATATATTATATAATATATATATAGGGTCTATATTACATGATTGAATGATTAAGTGATTGAACACGTAATCATCGACCACGTAATATCAAAAGCAAAAAACAGCAAATGACCAGTTTAACACAGGGAAAGATTTCCCTTGCTGTTCGCTGGATTTTTGTCATTTTCTCTACTGTGGAGCAATTTCGGAGTTAGTATATTTATTTAGGGGGTGTGGGGGGCAAAGGCTCCCACTTAGTTTAGCTCTAAAGTTACATTTTTTTTTTATGCTGACGGTAACATTTTCCGACGGTGTCCGCTATTTTGCAGTTTGATATTACGTGGTCAGTGCTTAGGTGTTCGATCACCTAATCATTTGATCACATAATATAGACCTCATATATATATATATATATATATATATATATATATATATATATATATATATATAAAATATGTATACACACACACACACACACACACACTATATATATATATATATATATATATATATATATATATATATATAAATATATACATATAATGACTGGTTGACATGTTACATAGTCAACACATAAAACAGTAACCAAAGCAACCAATCATTACATCACTAATACACATGCATTACATTGAAAAAGGAAATGTATATCCTTTTCCCGTGCACTACCCAAAACCTCAGAGCCTGACCACAATCAGCTCATATTTGTTTGAATAGCAATAGTGTTATGGGGAGGGTTATTTTTTTTAATTTATATCCCTCACTAGAAAGTTTGTTTTTATAATTTATACACCTCCTTGCTCCATCTTAATAATACATGCTGACCCCAACCCTGCCCCTGCCCCAACTCTGCATCTGCAACTGCATCTAAATTATAAAAAAAAAGAAAAACACCTTCCCATTACACTGCTACTACACAAGACATCTCAGACACTAGCTAGACACACACACACACTCACAGACACACACACACACACACACACACACCCCTACTACACATCCAACTTAGTTTCAATGAAACAGTCACAAAAAATGTCTGCTCGATAAAAAAGGCATTCAGCCTTAAAATACAGTACTTCTGCCTGTTGACAAATGCATACAATGAACAAACCCATTTCACCCATATATATATATATATATATATATATATATATATATATATATATATACACACACATATATATATAAAATGCAAATGAAGAAAGTGTGAAGGACTGGTTAAATAAACAATGGATTAGAGTAACTTGCAAAAGAGGGCATTTTGCCTCTGTGAAGGATTTAAGCACAAAAAGAAGAAGCATATATGTTGTATTTTAAAGAGGAAAATTCTGCAGAGTTTGGGTCAGATGCAGCAGAAGGTTGAGACCTTCTTAACCAATCTATGTATTGTAAAGACATTAAATGAGGGTTTGAGATGGAATATTAAGCATTTCAAAAATGAAAGCAGAAAACAGATGGTAAAGGATGTTGCTCATGAATTCTGGGAACTTTTAAAGAAAGAAAGTATGAAGTATGCTTCAAGAATAAATGGAGTGACATAAAATACTGTAAGCTGTTGCCTGATAAATATTTAAGTTACTTGTGAGACTATTTAGGGGCGGATTAAAGATTGAATAAGTCAGATACAACACAAAACCCTTTCTCTGAGCATAATAAAATTAACATGACAAAGATAATTTAAGAAATGGGAAGCAATAGCTGCTCCTTCCAACACAGATTTTTAGAATTTTTACCATAATGTTATACATAAGGTAAGCAAAAGGGTTAGAAAGTATACTGGAGAAAAAATGTATTAGAATCAGTAAGGGAGGAAAGTAGGAATTGTTATTATAATTAGTAATACAGATTAAATAAGAAATCATGAATAGAGTTGGGAAATAACTAAAATTTTTGATAACATGTCACATAAAAATAAAATAATAGGGGAATATGTGTTTTGGCAATGTTTTTATAACTTCTTTATGGAAAGCTAATATGAATATTGATTTGAAACCATAAATAAATGGATGTTTAGGAAGAAGTTTAAACATGGTGAAACATACTTGAAGGATATGCTTTGTTTAAAGTTCCTACATCATATAGTTATACCGATAGCTTGATATGTATTGCAAAAGATTAAAAATTTATTAGGCATGTGTAAGATATACTAAACAAAAGTGATCTGATGTAAGGACATGCTTAGGTAATGAAAAAAAGTAAGGATTTTGAAAGAAGCTGCAGGATTGTGAATATGGATTTTTCAAATAATATAAAAATTTCACACATACTTTGTGAACATTTGGCTTAGACTGAGGATTGTGAATAAAAAATCTTAATGTTCAACTAATTCCGGAAAGATGTATGTCATTTCAAAAGAAATATCTTTAATTAAATTAGTTTTGCCGGACATGATAGGATATCATGGTATGTTTTACCCATATGACAAAACGTAAAGAGAAAGTTTTAAAAGGTGTTTTCATTTTGGCTAAAATGGAATCTCAGTTGAACCATGTTAACAGTAAACATTATGCGGCAAAGAGGATGATGGATGTTAGGCATAATTCAATCAATGATACAGAAAACATCTATGATTTTTTTCAGATATAGTAAAATATAAAAACAGGAACACATTTAATAAGTTTCATAAGACTCTATGTGGGTTTGTTAGTATAAGAATAGGATAAAATATCTAGGAAATGAAATGAAAATACTACTGCAAGTATTTGTTAAGAAAATCAATTTATGGGAGGAAGATACAGTCAGAAAGCTAGACTCAAGATGGAAATAGTATGAGATAATTAAAAGGAAGCATTATTTCATAATTAGGTGTGATGGATCTCTTATAAAGGTGGCAAACTGAAGAATTGAAAGAAACTTTTAATGAATCAGGTATATGGGATTTTTAAGAGCATTTTCCCCAAAATAAATACTTATAAAGTATTAAGTGAAATACAAAATGAAAAAAGAAAGAATATGTTTATGTCAGGGACATAAAGAAGGGGCTATTGACTACTTTTTTCGGTGTCCGTCAATCACATAGTTAAAAAGACAGGCATTCAACTACTAACACATTAGAAATAAATACTATAATCTTTGGACAATATGAATGATCTTCAGACAGATTCTGTGAAAACAGTAATAATGCATTTTGTATAGATAAAACAAGATGGATAATCATTGCTTTTGGACTGTGGTATAGAAGAAAACTTTTGAGAATGCTTTTAAGTGCAAGAAGATCAAATTATTCACTACTTAAAATGAAAAGCCCATAATGTTCCCTAGAAGGTCTGATAGTAAAAATGAAATTAACATACTTTAAGCACATAATGCAAAGATGTGATTCAGTAACAAAGAAAATGATGATGGTAAGACTGAAGACAAATAAACCAGCAGCAGAACAGAGACCAAGACAGTCAAAGCTACTGAAATACCTCCTGTTGCTTATATAAACCAACAGTGAGACTGTAAAATGCCCCTGCCTCCTGCCTACTTAATCTGGGACCACTTCTAGTATAAGACTCTCCTCTTTCTGATACATTTACCCTATCTTCCTGCTATAGACTTATTCCTTCAACTATATCTATCTCTCCCTGCAATTCTCCTGCAGCTTTATCCCTCTACTTAACTACGTCTACCCCTAGAGCTAGATTTGCTCACCAAAACTGGTAAATACCACCTAATCCTTCTACTCCCATCCTTCTACTCCTACAGCTATACTTGCTCAACAAAACTTGTAAATGACTACGCAATCCTTCTACTCCCATAACTATACCTGCTCAACAAAACATGTAAATATTGTAAATATAGAGCACAGATTTCTATCTCTAATACTTTCATTCAAAACACTACCACTATTTCTCCTTCCTTTCAACCTTAACTATCTTTTAGGAATCTCTAAGAAATACTGCTATACTATGCAAATGTAGTAACCATAACTTAAGTATGAATTGTACTCTCATACTGTCCTGTATTCGTTGAAATCGTATTCTGCAAAATGTTTAATGCTTTCTAAATTCTTGATTGTGTTGAAATCCTGTATGTAATATTTTTTATTCATTTTTGGAGCTTTTCTCCCCAGGCCTCCACTGAAAATGGGCCATGTTGACCCAGTGGACATCCCCTGTAATCAAACTGGAATAAATAAATAAAACAGTGGGTGGGGGTGGCTTAGAGACTGTAAAACAGTGGGTGGGGGTGACTTAGAGACTGTAAAACAGTGGGTGGAGGTGGCTTAGAGACTGTAAAACAGTGGGTGGGGGTAACTTAGAGACTGTAAAACAGTGGGTGGGGGTGGCTTAATGGGTAAGGTGTTTACTTCACAGGCACTAGATGCAGGGCTAGTTTCTCATCTTTGGGGAAGCATGGCTTAGCCTAGTAATGACTTATGAAGTTGCAAGAGCTTAAAGAAGAAGTTGTTGACAGACAGGTCTGCTATGTAATTATAACTGAGATCATAAACACTCAGACTTAAATAAATGACTAAATAACAGCAACAACAAATAATAATTGTGGAACATGAGATAAAGTGAGGTTTTATATAATAATAAGTGGGCTGCACAGAACAGAACAGAGTTAAAGAAATTATCAGATGGTTACATACTTTGGGAAATAGATAAAAACAACTTGATTGGGTTTAATGTTATATTAATGACATAAATATATAGTTTCAAGTGTTAGTTGGAAAGATCATTGATGATCGAATCACTGGTCACTTTTCTCAGCTGCATAGTAAGTTGAAATAAAAGAAAATGCATCAATACATATTTTTGAAGGGGGAAACCTCCCAACACCCCTCATTGTGGTAACTTTGCCCCCTCATACCTCCTGCTACTTAAATAAACCAACTCCGATATCATAAAACAGTGGGTGACAGTGAAAAGTCACTAAACTCACTGAAGTCCACTGTCAGATGATCTTATTTTAACTCCACTTCCACAAATCAGCAACAAAAAACACTGATTTACACTTTGACATAAGAAATATTCAACCACTACACCTACATCCATATCTATACCTCTATCTATCTGTTGCACAAACACGCAAGCGTATAATTTTATATATATATATATATATATATATATATATATATATATATATGCGTGTATGTGTGTCTGTGTATGTAAATGTGTATGCATATTGTACATAAATTAGTGATTTGACCTTCATGGCAGCTGTGTGGCCATGGGGTTAGTATATTTAAGTAAGGGGAGTGGGTGCAAAGCCCCCACATTAGGGGATCTGGGGTATGAAGCTCTCCTGTAAAAGATTTGTCTGCAGACATATAAGGATTATTTGCAGTGTCTAATGTCATAACTGAAATATTTTACTCAGTTTTTGTTCTAACATTATTATAGTTTTGTGCTTAGTCATTACAATTAGATGTGCTTGCCTGCTTAATAGCGTGTGTGGTATTTCATTTTGTTTGAGAGGTAGGGAAGTAAACAGGAACTGGAACTGTTGTACAAGGAAATGGTTGATATTGTTTTGGCTGGAAGAGAAGAGAGGTAAAGCAGTGCTTTATCTTTGAGTTTGTAATTGGTCATGTTTCAGTGAAGTAAAGATACAGTGTTTAGGTGGTTTGACAAGATTGTTTCAGTTTGATAAACGTCAATGTTTGAACTGAACAAATCCCACCACAGTCTAAGACAAGATAGTCTTGGTGTGTGCAATACACAAACAAGGTAACTTTATTTAAAACCACAAGCAAGGTTAAGCACTTTTATCTTTGCCAAAAGTATTAAGACTTTGACTGAACCTATTTGAAATCTCCCATGATTCTTACATATATGTGATTATCAATCCGTTGACATGTGACAAGTAGGAAAAAACAAAAGAAACTTCCTAAAACATGTTATGTTCTATTTAAAATATCCAAGAACAATTTGTAAACGTATACTATCCACGCAATTTACTTTGTACAAAAATATAAAATTATAAAGAAAAAGTGTATTTGTGTTCGTGTGTCTCTCTGTCTCTCTGCCTGTATATATATATATATATATATATATATATATATATATATATATATATATATATATATATATATTCATAAAACCATCCATAAACCATAAATAAAACCTTAAATAAAATTAAACCCAAGATTCCATCTCAAAAGGAAAATTAACCTCCCCTAGGCTATTCCATGGTAAGACAAAAAACAAGTAAAAAATATGTAAGTGTTGTGAAAATATTGTAATATATAAAATGTTATGGAAAATCTCTAAACATGTTTATGTAAAAGAATGTTTTTGAGAATGTAAATATGAAATCATATAACAATCCTGAAATGGTGTAAAATAAATATGTTATACACTGATGCTAATCAAAACATTAGGAATATACTAAAGTTTAAACTATACAATCTAAAGCTTGGCTGCTCCGAATTTCAACATTCTGCCTATTGAGATATCTGTCATTAAGACCTAGTGGTGTGGCTGTGTTGAGACACAACTGCCAAACAAATTCTTTTACTCAGTTATGGTCTCCCGTGGGCTCCCTCTAGGATTTCAAGGTACATTGTGTAACGCTGCAAACTTAAACTTATCATAATTGGTACAAACTGTTCTATGTCTGTATAACATGCTAGTTACATTAGCTCTCTGGCTTTCTTAGTAATGTTCATAAATTATTTTCCCAAGTGTTCTCTCTGTCTCTCTGACATAAAATGAATTACAAAAATCAGAAACCGTAATATAAACTAGCTCCCTGAAACCCTATGGGAGTTGGAGAGTGAAGCTGAGAGACTGGTATAGCCACATACCTAGGTATTTGAATGGGCCAGTGTTTTCTAAGGATGTGTTTTTATGATCAGATATTTGGTGATGAGCATGAGTTTTTTGTTGCTTCTGTTTGGTACAAAAAAGCATATCTATATCTGTCTATAGATTATATATAGATATATAAGTATATGTATACAAAAACATGCATATATAATATATATATATATATATATATATATATATATATATATATATATATATATATATATATATATATATATATATATATATATATATATATATATATATATATATATATATATATATATATATATATGTATATGTTGTTGTTGTTTGTCTTTCGGCTTTTAGGGGTTAGGGGTCGCCACAGTGGAACTCCGGTCCGCTAATGATTGGCAGTAGATTTTTATGGTGCTGAGTTGCCAGCTCTATGCCCAACCTTCAACGAAGGCACGCCCATTCACGTATGTCTTTCGGAATGCCACTCGACCATGGGGAGGACATGCAGACTCCACACAGAAGGCACTCCCCACACTTCAGCCGAGAATCAAAAGGGAGAACCTCTTGCTGTGAGGCAGTAATGATACCGCTGCACCACTGCGGATATATATATATATATATATATATATATATATATATATATATATATATATATATATATATATTTATGTATATATGGGTCTACTTCAGAACAATGAAACCTCACAACACCGAAGACCAAAACACCGAGACCAAAACAGCAAAACCCACAACACCGAAAACCACATAAGTATAACACACACACAAAAACATACGCAACTGCCCCAAACTACCAACCACACTACCCTAAACTACAAATAGGCAGGGGGGGCAAAGCCCCCTGCATCCCCCACAACCCCCACAACCCTCCTACTTTAATATTCTAACTCCGAGATCACACAGACACACAAGGCAAACTGGTACCCACACACTACAGTCCCCCCCCCACACACACACACACACACCACAGTCACAATACACACTTACACACAGCACTACCCCTCACAAATACATTTACACATGCATACTCACCCACAGTGGAACACCAAAAGTGCTAAATCAAAATCCTGTAACACTGGGATTTTGAATTTCCCGCTTTTTGTTGTTCTGCAGTTTCGTTGTTTGGTCTCCTTCAAAACACTTTCGATGTTATGGTCTTTCGGTGATGTTCATCATGTTTCACTGTTGCAGTCATTACTCTTGGGTTATCCTGCTGGCAGGCTACCCGCAGTTGGCCAGAATTCCAAAGTCCAGGTCCGGCACTGGTTGCTGTCGCCTCCTCCCTGATGTCAGTGCTCCAGGGGTACAAAAGATGCAGCTGACGCCATTTTCTCCAGTCTTTCTTGCCGCACAGTGCCCGAAGCAAAAGCAGTTCGCAAGTGCCGGTTGCCAACTCCTCAGATTTTCAAATACGAATTTCAGAACTGAAGTCTTCATTAAAGCTAAGTACCCCATTGGGGAAACATTTTTCTTGCTCCAGACCGATGTCAGAAAAAGTTAACAATTGTATTTCTTGTGGGAAGCAAATACCTCATAAGGATTTTCACTCTTACTGTATTCCTTGCCTAGGCCCCGATCATAACGTTGCAAGTTGTCGGTTTTGTGCTAGATTTAACCAATGCACTATCAAGCGTCGGTTCGATTTTGTATTCCATTACTTTGGCCGAAGATTTAATTATATAATGCCATCGGATCAACTGACTACCGGAGTTTACAAAAAAACGCAAGGAAAAAGATAGGCATCCGAGGTCCAAAACCGACGATGAAGCCTCTGCTAGGCCAGTCGCCAGTTCACCGGTTCTCAGTGAGGCGCTTTTGCAGCCCTTGGCGACCGCTACCTCAGAGCCACAGGCCGCTTCCGACTCCCACATGGAGCCGACTGGGCCTCTGGATACTCAAGGTATTGGACACTTGGAAATCATTCCCTCAGATGGGTCCGGAGCCGCTGAGCAGGCATCGGCTTCTGAGGGTGTCTTCAGACCTACACAGCTATAAATTAAGCCATCTTCAGCTTCAAAGACTAAAACAGCACTAAAGACAAAGAAACAAGTACAACATTCTCCTACTCAGACTTCCATGCCTAAAAAACAGATGCTTAAAATGGCTGAAGGCCTAATTACTTTGATCAGGGGCTCCCATTCCCCTCCTGATAAGAGGCCTAGGCAAGAGACAGAGTATGATTCTTCTGATCAGGTTTCTATTTCCTCTGATTCCTCTTCTGAACAGGATTACTCCATGCTTCCCTATGAGGATTCTGATGCTGAAGAATCCATTCCTTCAGCCTCTCCTCCTAAGGATTATTCTTTTGGGGAAACCCTGCATACCATGAGGGAACATTTCCACTGGGAGAGCCAAGATTATTCTGAATCTAAGAAAAGGATCAGAGACTTTCTGCTACTTCCTCAGCACAGACCCCTTGCTATTCCACCTGTTCTAGACATTGTAGATGATGTATTTTCAGAGTCCGGCCTGTCCCCAGACTCTTTACCCCCTGCACCTGCTAAGCCAGACAGATACTACAGGGTTCCGGATTCTCATAAATTCCTGTAAAAAAAACCCCACTGCTGACCCAGAAACTATATCTCAGGGTCCCAGGGGGGTTAAAGCTTCCACTGCAAAAAACCCTGTCCCCTCTGATAGGGATTCCAGATGTCTAGACAGATGGGGGAAAAAAGTCTACACTTCTGCAACCCTGGCCGTAAGGGCTTTAAATTGTCAGTTTCATATGCTTAAATATCAGCAATATTTAATGCCACTGCTTAAACAGAAACTGTTGACAAATACTGAATGTTCAGAGAACAAGCAATTGCAGGATTTATTGCATGCAGCTGAACAAGTGGGAAAGCATACTTTGCAATGTGGTTATGATTCTCTGGAGGCCTCTTGCAGGGCCGCTGTTACAGGTTCTGTTATTAGAAGGCATGCTTGGTTAAAGGAACAAAATCTGCCTGATCATGTTAAAGCAAAATTATTAGATGCACCAATACAGCATGATACCTTGTTTGGTTCAAAAGCAGAAGAGGTGTTGAAAAAAATGGAGGATAAAGCAAAATCCATGCAGACAGTCAAGGATTTCTTACAGGTATAGCCACCCAGGTTTAGCAGAAACTGGCCTTCTAAAAATTGGTCCTTTCCAGCATCAGACAGACCACAAAGAGGCAGATATGGGTGTCCCAGGGGCAGATCTCAGCCCCAAGGCTGATATAGGCCTAAACAATGGGGTGCTCCTACCTCCAAAAGCGGAGAAGAAAAATCACAACCTTTCAGGAAACAATCCCAATGACTTTCCTCTACCAGATCCAAGCACTTTTCTTTTGGCAGAAAATAACACTTTTTTCATCAAATTGGCAAAGGATTACCCAAGACAAATGGGTCCTGAACATAGTGTCCCAAAGCTACAGGTTCCATTTTCACACTCTACCAAGGTCAAAAGGTATGCCAGACCTGCCACGCAATCAATGGGCAGAGGCACAAAAACAAATTACAGCCCTCATGGATATGAGGGCCATTCGGCATGTACCACAACACAAGCAGGGGCAAGGATTTTACTCCAGACCTTTCCTAGTACCCAGAAAGGACAAAACCTGGAGACCAATACTGGACCTGTCTATACTAAATACGTTTCTGGAAGTTCCAAAATTCAAGATGTTGACACTACAGCAGCTACTGCCCATGCTTGGCAAGAAAACCTGGCTCGTAACTTTGGACCTAAAAGAGGCATACCTGCATGTCCCAATCAGACAATCTTGCAGAAGATACCTCAGATTCATAGCTGGCTCAATGCATTACCAATTCTCTGCACTGCCCTTTGGCTTATCTACTGCACCCAGGGTCTTCACAAAATGCCTGGCACCAGTAATTGCGTTTTGCAGACAAAAAGGAATTCAAATATACCCCTACTTGGACGACTGCCTAATTCAAGCAGAGAACAAAGACATTCTACTAAAGCATCTGGCATTTGTAAAAAGATTACTAATTGGCCTAGGGTACACAGTAAACGAAAAGAAATCCAAACTAGTGCCCTCTCAAGAGATAATATTGCTGGGTGCAAGCCTAAATACAACTACCCAGATGGCTTATCTCACGCCAGACAAACAAAAGCAACTGACTACTTACTTCAAGAATTTGGCAACAAAACCCCACTTATCTGCAAGGAAATTCCTGCAGGCATTGGGTTTCATGGCATCCTGCATTCTACTAATTCCATATGCCAGACTGCATATGAGGAAACTACAATGGTACCTAAAAAGTGTTTGGACTCAACATTGCCACAGCCTGGAGACAGTAATTGCACTCATTCCCTGCCTGCAACAGGACTTTCGATGGTGGGCAGAAGCCTGTCACCACAACAAGGGTCTGCCATTCAGTTTACCCCCAGCCAGACAAATACTGACAACAGATGCATCAGATTATGCCTGGGGGGCCCATATGGCAGGAAAATGTATTCAGGGCACATGGCCTGCAAACCAGATGCATCTTCACATCAATCAAAAAGAGATGCTAGCTGTTCAAAATGCCCTGACAGCTTTCAAGGACCTACTTCATCCAGGACCGTTACTGATAAAGACAGACAACACTACGGTCATGTGGTACATAAACAAACAGGGAGGTACACACTCCTACCCCCTCTGCAGACAAGCAATTACCTTATGGGACACAGCATTGGCTTTTCAAGTTCACCTGCAAGCACAATTCCTGCCAGGAAAAACAATTACTCTGGCAGACGAACTAAGCAGAAACCTCATGGATCCCCACAAATGGAAAGTGGATCCATAAGTGTGTGCCTTCTGTAGAAGGTTGGGCACCGGGCTGGCAACTCGACACCGTAAA
This sequence comes from Protopterus annectens, assembly GCF_019279795.1. NCBI lineage: Eukaryota > Metazoa > Chordata > Ceratodontiformes > Protopteridae > Protopterus > Protopterus annectens. Next base: position 304,402,817 of record NC_056726.1, read on the forward strand.
ACTCCACTGCCAATCATGAGCAGACAAGGTAATCCGCTGTGGCGACCCCTAACTGGGAAAAGCTGAAAGAAAAAAAAGAAGATTTTCTGTGTATGTATTCTCCTTAGAAGGCTATTGCCGAGGCTGTAGAGGTTGGATTAAATATTTATTGTGGAAGATCCTGGTTTTTGGTCATTTATATCTTGGATTTTACTTTTGCATTTTATTTTATTTGTTGTGAAGTATTGTACAGACATCAGTATACTTGCCTTGGGAGATGTCCAACATGCAAGTTATTACTGAAATTTAGTAAATAAAAATAAATGGTCAATGTGCCCAAACTCACACTGGTAAACTCAAAAGACAGGCACAGCAGATCAGCAAGAGATGTTTATTTTCACTCCACAAACAAACCTCACAGTACAGAAACAAAAACAATAACGCTGCTACAGTTCTCAGCCCGTTTTCATCGACATGCACTTCATCAGAAAAGCTAAACAGTGCTCAGTGTGCTAAATTTATAAGTCAGATGTTATTTGAATCTACCAATGGTGTCTCATAACTAATTAAAATGTTAATACATTCAATTAACATCCTTGTTGTTGAAATTACAGATTTCTTAACAAAATCAAAGAAACAATATCACCATGTAGTGGTGAAACAAAAACTTTTCAGGCAGGAATACATAGTAAAAATGTATATAAATATTGTATGCTCTAAAAAACATTTTAATTAATACATAAAAAATGTACCTGTGTGCAAAATGTTTGAAAAACATATAAAAATGTATGAAAAATATTAAAATGTGTATAAAAAATATATATAAATATATATATATATATATATATATATATATATATATATATATATATATATATATAAGTACAACTGATTTATGGGTGAGTAGTTATAGCTTGGCTGATCTCATCTTTAATACAGGTTTTAGAGAGATCATTTCATTTAAACCTGGGTGACTGCTAGCCTCAAGCATTAATTGCCAAAATAACTCTCTGTATTCTAAAGAAGCCTCCCAAAGACCACCCCTGGGATCGGGGGGTAATACCTCTATGACGAAGAATAGGAATTTTGCAGATTTACATGTTAAAGTATGTTTAAACAAAGCATTGTTAGTGTTTTCCATCCTTACGTCATATAGGTGCTCATATACCCTTTGTCTCAGCCTTCTCTTGGTTTTCCCTATATAAAAGGAATCACATGCCACACAGGTCACCATGTATACCAAACCACAAGTATTGCAATTTGCAAATCCTTTAGTGGTGATAATTTTGCCTCTACTTTTCAAATATATTTTCTCACCTGCATTGATGTTGACACAATATTGACAGCTTCCACATTTATGTGTACCCAACTTGTTTGAGAGATGTGTGACCTGTTTTCCATCTCAAGTATGTTCTTAATGTTACATCCTTTTTTAAATACTACTTTTAAGGGTTCTTCAAAGTTCAGATTCAAATCTGAAAAACTGGCAAACCTATTCCACTCGTCATTAATAATATTTTTAACTATGTTGGTTTTGCCGTTGAAAGTAATAGTCAAAGCTGAATTGTAGTGTTTTACATCTACTGGAGAATTGTTTTTAGTGTTGGTGTTGCCAAAAATATTTGTTGAATTCCCCAGGATAGGCAACAACCTGGTGGTCCTTGCTGTTTTAACTTCTTGTATCAGTCTTTCTAACAAATCATCGGGGTAACCTCTTTCTCGAAACATACTTGCAATAAATTCACATTCTATCTGGAAATCTGTCTCATCTGAGGTCATCCTACTAGCTCTTACTAGCTGACCCTTGACAATTGCCTTCTTTTGATAAGGGGGATGAGAACTAGAAAAATGCAAGTATGTGTTAGAAAAGGTTTCCTTGCTATAAATTGTAGATTTCAACCTCTGATTTGTTCTCTGTATGCTCACATCTTAAAAACTAAGTTGGGAACTGTCTATTTTGTAAGTAAATTTTAGAAAATCGGTGGTATGTGAGACATATTCGTAAAACTCAAGAAACTGGTCAGCAGTGCCATTCCAAAAAAGACAAACGTCGTCCAAAAAACGACCATAGTAATATACTAATACAACATTCTACACAGTCTCTTATTCCCTGCAACCAGGAAAGAGCAGGACATCCAGCTTCGAAGGAAGGTACAGTTACCGGCTTAAACAACGGATCCAATGTGAGACAAGAGACTAGTCATGGCTTAAGGAACAGTTTGGATGGGTTTCCCAATCTTTTTTCCTCTGGAAACGTAACAGCAACCACCAGTGGAGTCGCTAGGTCACAAGTTAAACAAACAGCTAGTTTATTGCCAGCTGCTGCAGCTTCTACCAACAAAGGTACTGAAATTCAATTTAAAGACCTGCTTGAGTTTAAATTTGACTTTAAAGAGCCGATTAGGCTGCAGGCAAATAACAAACATGATTCTTATGTTGAAATGGTATCTAAAATGAACAGTTTACTTTTTAAATATAAATCAATGGAAATGGACAAAATATATCTGAAACATTGTATTCAATCCAATATAGTCTCTAAGGGGCTTCGAGTGTGTAAATACCCCAATAATGTTAGGGAAGGCTCACAGTTTCATAAAGATTTAATTACTGCATTCAATAGGTGCGGTTTAGATATTATGCGAGCTATCATTGTCAACAATGAAGTAGAAATGGAGAAGTTATATGTTACAATTGATGAAATTAATCAGAAAATTGTGAATGACTTGTCATTTGGTATTGAAACTGAGAAAAACAAATATCATGACATATTGAAGGATGTTGAGTTAAAATGCATGAAAGTATTTGAAAGAAAAGCTAAGAAAATTGATAGAGACATGTTTGAATATGGTAATAACATACATTACCCTTCACCAAAAATGGGGGGGGGGGTAATAACAACAAATATTCCAATCACTAATCTGTGGCATACAACGAGGTTTTTGACAACCATGACATATGCAATGATCAAGGTCCATTTCATAAAGAAACTGACCCTTTAGAATACTCCTCCCCTTGGAGATCCAAAAGATTGAAAAATAAAAAACCCATAAACTACAACAACCGGAATTTTTACCAAAATTGAAGGAACAGGCAATGGAAATAAAAACTGTAGAAGACATAATTATCAATGAATGTGTATACAGTTATAAAGGTTTTAAAATATTTAACTACACTAATCTCACTGTCACTAAAACACATTTCAGTTTGTTTTCCCAAGGTTTTACCTACATTCCCAGGGTCAAAGCCAACATGGTTGATTTATTGGTGGATATTAAAATGTTTGTGAGACAAAAGAAGTTTGAGATACTTTTTAATGGTTTAGATAAAAGAGAGAGTACTAGTATTTTAAAGAAAAAGAGTATTTTTAACCCACCATTACATCTACAGCTCAAAAATTTTGAAAATGTTTTAGAGAAGCGTCTTAGAGATGAGATTAAATTTAATAAAGTACCCCCCAATCTCACAAAGGATGAATTCAACATCTTTGATTCTTGTAGAACAGACAAGAATCTCAGAGTCATGAAGCCTGATAAAGGAGGAGGGGTGGTTCTGACGGACCAAATAGACTATGAAGTCAAAATGCTAAACATGTTGAATGGTGAAAATACATATGAAAAAGTGTCCTTGAATGAGTTTAACATTGCGAAAAGGAAAGTTTCAGTATGTCTTAACGACTTACTTCTTGAGGGGCTTATTGACCTAGAAACTTACAACTACCTACATGTTGAGAAACCAAAATTTCCTTCTATTTTTGGTATACCCAAGGTCCACAAGAACCATTTGGACCCACCTCTTAGAACCATTGTTACAGCAGAGGGCTCTTTGACAGCCCCCCTAGCCAAATATATTGACTTCCATTTGAAGCCATTTATATTGAAACATTACAACATTTTAAAAGACTTGTGGGATTTTTTGAAACACATTGATGCCCTACAGAAAACGAATACCCCATTTTTTATTTCTTTGGATGTGGTGGAACTATTTACTTGTATTCCCCATGAAACGGGTCTTTTATGGTTTGAGCAATTTTTGGAGAGTCAAATTTCCATTTCTTTTAACAAGTTTCGTACTTGTTTGATTCTTATGGACTTAATTTTGAAAAACAATTTTATATACTTTCAGGGTGAGTATTACAGACAATAAAAGGGTGTAGCCATGGGTGCACATTGTGCCCCCTTATATGCCAACATTATATTACTCAGTTGGGAAAATAAATTTGTTTTCAATTCCCATTTCAAAATTTTCTGGAATTACTATGGTCGTTTTTTGGATGACATTTGTCTTTTTTGTAATGGCACTGCTGACCAGTTTCTTGAGTTTTATGAATATGTCTCACATACCACTGATTTTCTAAAATTTACTTACAAAATAGACAGTTCCCAACTTAGTTTTTTAGATGTGAGCATACAGAGAACAAATCAGGGGTTGAAATCTAAAATTTATAGGAAGGAGGCTTTTTCTAACACATACTTGCATTTTTCTAGTTCTCACCCTCCTTATCAAAAGAAGGCAATTATCAAGGGTCATCTAGTAAGAGCTAGTAGGATGACCTCAGATGAGACAGATTTCCAGATAGAATGTGAATTTATTGCAAGTATGTTTCGAGAAAGAGGTTACTCCAATGATTTGTTAGAAAGACTGATACAAGAAGTTAAAACAGCAAGGACCACCAGGTTTTTGCCTATCCTGGGGAATTCAACAAAAATTTTTGGCAACACCAACACTAAAAACAATTCTCCAGTAGATATAAAACACTACAATTCAGCTTTGACTATTACTTTCAACGGCGAAACCAACATAGTTAAAAATATTATTAATGACGAGTGGAATAGGTTTGCCAGTTTATCAGATTTGAATCTAAACTTTGAAGAACCCTTAAAAGTAGTATTTAAAAAAGGATGTAACATTAAGAACATACTTGAGGGTGGAAAACAGGTCACACATCTCTCAAACAAGTTGGGTACACATAAATGTGGAAGCTGTCATTATTGTCTCAATGTCAATGAAGGTGAGAAAATATATTTGAAAAGTAGAGGCAAAATTATCACCACTAAAGGATTTGCAAATTGCAATACTTGTGGTTTGGTAAACATGGTGACCTGTGAGGCATGTGATTCCTTTTATATAGGGAAAACCGAGAGAAGGCTGAGACATAGGGTGTATGAGCACCTATATGACGTAAGGAAGGAAAACACTAACAATGCTTTGTTTAAACATACTTTAACATGTAAATTTGCAAAATTCCTATTCTTTGTCATAGAGGTATTACCCCCCGATCCCAGGGGTGGTCTTTGGGAGGCCTCTTTAGAATACAAAGAGTTATTTTGGCAATTCATGCTTGAGGCTAGCAGTCATCCAGGTTTAAATGAAATGATCTCTCTAAAACCTGCATTAAAGTTGAGATCGGCCAAGCTATAACCACTCACCCATATATCAGTTGTACTTATATATATTTTTTATATATTTTTTATACACATTTTAATATTTTTCATACATACATACATTTTTAGATGTTTTTCAAACATTTTGCACACAGGTACATTTTATATGTATTTTTTTATGTATTAATTAAAATGGTTTTTAGAGCATACAATATTTATATACATTTTTGCTATGTATTCCTGCCTGTAAAGTTTTTGTTTCACCACTAGATGGTGATATTGTTTCTTTGATTTTGTTAAGAAATCTGCAGTTTCAACAACAAGGATGTTAATTGAATGTATTAACATTTTATTTAGTTAGGAGACATCATTGGTAGATTCAAATAACATCTGACATAAATTTAGCACACTGAGCACTGTTTAGCTTTTCTGAATAAGTGCATGTCGATGAAAACGGGCTGAGAACTGTAGCAGCATTATTGCTTTTGTTTCTGTTCTGTGAGGTTTGTTCGTGGCGTGAAAATAAACATCTCTTGCTGATCTGTTGTGCCTGTCTTTTGAGATTACTGAAATTTAGTTTGACAAATCATTTCCTTGTGACTGATAGACAGAAGTGTTGTCAAGTTAAAGCAACAGCTGTGGGTGTAACATATGCACCAGCGTAGTGAATGCAAATTTATTAATAGGGACATATGAATTCTAGTTTATTTATGGTCATGATTTTTTTAAATATGTAGTTTATTTTAGATGTATTGTTGATTTACTACTTTTGTATGCAAGGATACAATTTGTAATATGTTGTATGCAGGCATGACAGGCTTTTTCAAGCATTTTTAAGATATGTTGAATAATTGATTTCGATTGAGCTTAATTAAGAAGTTAATTACCTGGATGTTATTTCAAAGGGTATTGCTTTTGACAGTATTACATCTAGATTATTCCATAAGCCTACGGCATCTTGTTCATTTTTAAAGGCTAATAGCTTTCATCCCACTCACACTATACATTTTTTTGCCACATGATGGTTTTCTGATGTTAGACATTTATGTAATACTTGGGGCTATTTTCAAAATGAAGCTTATAATATAGTTTGCATGTTTCTGTCTAAAGGATATAGTATTGGAAGTGTTAGTTCAAGCCTATCGGAAAGATTGAGTTATGACTAAAATAGACTTTTTAAAGAAGAAAACCTTTTTTAATTGTATGAATGTTGATATTTCTATTAATTTACAACTATTTTATATTAGAAATAAACTGTCATTAGTGACAGGATTAAGAATTTGTTTTAAAAATATGGTCTTTTTTGAAGATTGTGAAACAATTCAAATAATATTCTTTTACCAGTGAGCTTGTTTTTCTTATAAAAACAGCACAAATATTTCTGAATATTTATTCATTTTTATTTATTTTACATTTGTTTAGCGGGAAAGTCCTACTGGATATATGTCCATTTTTAGCGGAGGCCCGGGGAGAAAAGCTCCAGAAAGCAGAGTACAAATACATTAGGAACAATCGAAACATTTAGCGATAAGTATAATATGCAGTTTTCAGTAGGGTTACAAACTTGGATAAAACATAGTACACAACATCAAAATAATGCGGCTTCAGTTTCAGACAATAATACACACAGTTATGGGCTAAGTCCCATCAAGAATTTCTACACTTATTAGAGTATATGATTGAAATGCTTAGGGAGAGTTTGCAGGAACAGCGGGTGGTGATTAGTCGGGGTTTAAGCAGGGATATTGCCAATGCTGTTGGAAGTGTAGTTTGAGGCTTTTTTTGAACTGGGTTAAGGAGGATTGTTGAGTAAGTTCGGCAGGTAGCATATTCCAAGTTTTGCTTACTGAGGTGGTGAATAGATAGTCCCCAGCCACATTTATGCTTTTAGTTGTTTGTACCAGCACTTTGTCAGCAGAGCATAGTGAACTCAGGTTGCTGTATGGCTTGATGATCTTATTTAGTGCTGGTGTTTTTTTCGGGTTGATATAGTATTTTGTGGGTTATTACAAGTTGGTTGTATTGGAGAAGACTGGGCCACTCCAGCCATCCTAGTTGAATTAGGTTGATACAATGGTGGGTCCTAGAGGTAGCACCTGTAGCAAATTTAGCAATATGGTTGTAACAACTAGCAGGTTAGTGAAAGGGGGGAGGCATAGAGGAGGGTAGAAAGTAGGTGGGACCAAGTGATAGTGGCTCTTGCAAAAAGAAGGAAGAAGGGTTTGATCCTGTATAAGGAGCCCAGTTTTTTGTTGATAGATTTGATGGTTTTATTGACATGGATATCATATTTTATGGCGTTATCGACTGTGACGCCCTGGATTTTTGTGAGTATCTGCGGATATAATTGTGCTATTGTTGAAACTTATAGTAAAGAATGGTGATGAGGATTTGCAGGTGGGAGAAAAGATGAGCAGTTTAGTTTTGTTGAGGTCTAAAAAAGCTGAAGGTTTGCAAACCATTTCAACAGTGAATGGATGAATAAAATATCTTGTTACAAAAGGTTTTTGGATGATATATTTATCATCATTAATGGGGATGAACATGTTGCAGATGAACTAGTTAACCATCGTAATTCAACTACTACATTCTTAAGATTCACAAAAAACTACCAGGAAACATCGATTAACTTTCTAGATGTTTACCTGATTAAAAATACAGATAAATACACAGCGAAGATCTATAGGAAGGAAACACACTGTAACAGCTACTTACACTTCACGAGTATGCACCCCCATCATCAAAAGAAATCAGTTGTCAAAGGACAACTAGTCAGGGCTGCAAGGATGGTCACTTTAAATGAGGATTTTGAGGAAGAATGTGCATTTCTACATGACATGTTTATAAATAGAGGCTACCCTGATTCATTTTTACATGTAATATTCCAAGAAGTAACTGAGAAAAGAAACAAGGGAATATACAAACCGATTTTGAACACTGTAGCAATATTAAGCAACTCACTGGGTTGTGATACTAGAACAAACAATTTTGAGCAACTAGATGTTATGTCTTTAGCTACAGTCGAACAAGGCCTGACTGAGCTAGTAGAACACAAACAGGATTTTACTATTGCATTTACATTCACTTATTGCACAGAAGCACTAAACATAGGTAGAATAGTGAAAAAATATTGGCACTTCTTATCCTTAGACAAAAATTTATCACACATTTTTAATTTTGGACCAACGATCTCATATAGAAGGGGTTATAACTTAAAAAAGTTATTGGAAACTAAACCCAGAATTAAGAAAACTAGAAGAGGTACCAAGAAATGTGGGAGTTGTAAATACTGCCAATATATAGACATGTCTGAAAATTTTACCATTAGAAATAAAACTTTCCATGTTAACACATCATGCAACTGCAATTCCAGGTCAATAGTCTATCTAGCTCAATGTACTAAGTGCCCTTCATTCTATGTGGGCAAAACAGATAGACGATTACGTGATAGGATATATGAGCATAATTATGCCATTGCGAAAAACAAAGATGACAATGCTCTGGCTAGACATTGTACAAAAATTCAGGCCATACATTTAAATTTATGGTTATAAATCAAATTGTGGAAAAACTGACGAACAGGGTCTTATTAATGAAAATCTATTAAAACTTGAACTTGAGAGAAGTGAACTCAAAAGGCAATTACGCAATGGCCTGTAGTGATCCAGGCCTGAATGAGTTCTGCTCGATTGCATGTATCCTTAAAATTAAAAGTTTACTTAGGTGACTGTTATATATACAAGAACAGACATTGTTTATCAAATAATAAACAATTAAAAAATAAAAAAACAAATAAAAATCAAATAGAAAATACAAACAATTATGAAAAAGGAGTTTATAAATTTTAATATATACACTTCATTAGTTGTTTATTTATAGTTATAGCTTGATTTATACATATGCACTACTGATAGTTATATTTATATTTATATTTATTTTTATCAAATACACAAATTGTGTTATATTAACTGTTAAAATGGTATTTAGGTATGTAGACGTGACTCTGATTCTGTTCAAATAAACGTTTTTGCATTTTATAACCAGATTTTGCTACTTGGATTTACTGTTATCCTGCACCTCCAGCACCTCCACGAACTTGCGGTTTGTCAACCTTAGCATTTATTGGTTTTCTTCAGTTCCTGGTTTTCTCAGTTGTTCGTTAGTTGACTACCGTAGCGTTATGGATGAAGAGGGGGACCAGACACAGTCGCAAGGGAACCTTACCCAACTACTGAATTTGATCAACGATCGACTAGACCGCCTATCGGAGAAGGTAGACTGTGTCACCAACTCCAGCGGATTAACGAGGGCTTCTACATCAGCAGCAGGTATACCTGGAGGAAACCAACAACTTCCTCAAGTGAACGGACTAACACAGTCCCAACAGCAGCGGCCGGTTGAGCCTAGAGAGATTAGAGAACCGCGCTCCTCAAATGTGGACAACAACTTTAATATAAAATCATGGCTAGATACAGAACTCAACATGGACAATCTAATTGAAGGTACTGAGCATTTTTCTTATAACGAAAACAGTGAATGCTTAACCGATAAATTAAAACTTTTTGACAACAAGCTTTTTAAGGTTAAAAAGCTGCAATTGGCACTGAATTATTTAAACAGGTGTGTGCAGGAAAAAATTGTTCCGAAAGGCCTGAGACACTATTCCTATCCTACTGGCCTTGAGTATGGGTCAGATTTCTTTAACAAATTAACTACTCTATATAATAATCATGGCCTAGAAATATTACAATGCATGATTAAGCATTACAAAGTTTCTCTTGAAGGTTTAAATAATGAAGTTACATTACTGGAACATGAGATTAAAGTCGATTTAGACTATAATAGATATAAATATGAATTTGACAGAAGCTTAAACAGTATAGCGCAACAAATGGTCAAATTAAAGGGAAATAAACTTAAAAAACTGCAAAGGGATCTCAAAGCGTACAGTGAAGGGGAAGCATTCCCAAAACCACCTAATACACGTAACCCCCCACCCAAGATCAATGGGAACCCCTACCAAACAGTATCAAAAGGAAAAGGAAAACGTCTACCATCCAGAAATGTGTCTACCACTAAAAGTAACGTTTATGCAACAAACTCTGGAAATATAAACACAGAAGATGAAACTTTTGAAGACGAAACAAATGAACTTGAAACTGGTCAAACCTATCAGCAGGTTAATAATGCAAGACAAAACCAAGGCCTACAAAAAAACTACAAGGGGGGGAGGGGGAACAATTGGTCAACGAACCCAATACAAGCGCAGAAACGGAGGTACAATACCAGGAGCAACAACCAGTATCAGGGTTAAAACTGTATGAAACCCTATCTAACATGAAAAAAGACTTTAAAATCTATAATTACACGGAATGTAAAATTGACCCCAGCCTGGTGGAACTGTTCGCAAAAGGAATGACCTTTGTACCTACCAAAAGATGTGACATCTCCGAATTGATCATTGACTTTAAACTGTTTATACGCAAACTTAACTTAAACATTCTATTTGGTAACAACAGCTATAATACAAATGAACTGAGGATAGCCAGCACATTTAATCCACCTCAAAATGATGTATTGAATATGTTTGAACACCTGTGCACTAGTGAATTTAGAGACCTTACAAAACATGCCAATAGCAGGAATATTGAAACCAACATGTCAGAAGAAGAAAACATCTTACTAACCCTAATTAGACAGCTGCCCTTGAGATTAATGAAGCCAGACAAGGGAGGAGGGTTAGTAGTCTTCTATAATGGAGACTACTCTAACATTATGTGTTCAATATTAGAGAGTGACACCTACGAGGTGATAAGTAGAAATGAATTAAATCAGGCTTACAGTAGAATTAGAATGTTTTTAGTGACTTATATACAGATGGTATTATCGATATAAAACAATACACATATATTACAATGATGGCACCTAGGATCCCAAAGATTTTTGGGATACCAAAGTTACATAAAAATTTATTAGACCCACCATTTAGAGCTCTAGTAGACGCAAGACAGTCCATGACTTATCCATGTGCAAAACTCGTGGACTGTATATTAAAAAAGTATATAGAGCTGGAAACCCAGATTCTTAAGGATTCTTGGTCCTTTTTAGAAAGTATGCAGGCTACAACCTTTAACAAACTAGCGAATTTTTTAACTGTTGATATTCGCGACCTGTATTCATGTATCCCACATGCTGTAGGTATTGAATGGGTAGTTGATTTTATTAGAACAAAAGGAGCACATGACAACGAATGTTTTTTAGTTGAGCAACTCCTAGATATTATTTTGGAAAATAATTTTGTTTCCTTTGAAGGAAAGTTATTTAAGCAAAAAATAGGAGTAGCCATGGGCTCCCCAGTGGGATCCAGTTTTGCCAACTTGGTGTTAGCCCACTGGGAAAACAACCACATCCTCAACAGTGAATGGATGAATAAAATATCTTGTTACAAAAGGTTTTTGGATGATATATTTATCATCATTAATGGGGATGAACATGTTGCAGATGAACTAGTTAACCATCTTAATTCAACTACTACATTCTTAAGATTCACAAAAAACTACCAGGAAACATCGATTAACTTTCTAGATGTTTACCTGATTAAAAATACAGATAAATACACAGCGAAGATCTATAGGAAGGAAACACACTGTAACAGCTACTTACACTTCACGAGTATGCACCCCCATCATCAAAAGAAATCAGTTGTCAAAGGACAACTAGTCAGGGCTGCAAGGATGGTCACTTTAAATGAGGATTTTGAGGAAGAATGTGCATTTCTACATGACATGTTTATAAATAGAGGCTACCCTGATTCATTTTTACATGTAATATTCCAAGAAGTAACTGAGAAAAGAAACAAGGGAATATACAAACCGATTTTGAACACTGTAGCAATATTAAGCAACTCACTGGGTTGTGATACTAGAACAAACAATTTTGAGCAACTAGATGTTATGTCTTTAGCTACAGTCGAACAAGGCCTGACTGAGCTAGTAGAACACAAACAGGATTTTACTATTGCATTTACATTCACTTATTGCACAGAAGCACTAAACATAGGTAGAATAGTGAAAAAATATTGGCACTTCTTATCCTTAGACAAAATTTATCACACATTTTTAATTTTGGACCAACGATCTCATATAGAAGGGGTTATAACTTAAAAAAGTTATTGGAAACTAAACCCAGAATTAAGAAAACTAGAAGAGGTACCAAGAAATGTGGGAGTTGTAAATACTGCCAATATATAGACATGTCTGAAAATTTTACCATTAGAAATAAAACTTTCCATGTTAACACATCATGCAACTGCAATTCCAGGTCAATAGTCTATCTAGCTCAATGTACTAAGTGCCCTTCATTCTATGTGGGCAAAACAGATAGACGATTACGTGATAGGATATATGAGCATAATTATGCCATTGCGAAAAACAAAGATGACAATGCTCTGGCTAGACATTGTACAAAAAATTCAGGCCATACATTTAAATTTATGGTTATAAATCAAATTGTGGAAAAAACTGACGAACAGGGTCTTATTAATGAAAATCTATTAAAACTTGAACTTGAGAGAAGTGAACTCAAAAGGCAATTACGCTTAATGGCCTGTAGTGATCCAGGCCTGAATGAGTTCTGCTCGATTGCATGTATCCTTAAAATTAAAAGTTTACTTAGGTGACTGTTATATATACAAGAACAGACATTGTTTATCAAATAATAAACAATTAAAAAATAAAAAAACAAATAAAAATCAAATAGAAAATACAAACAATTATGAAAAAGGAGTTTATAAATTTTAATATATACACTTCATTAGTTGTTTATTTATAGTTATAGCTTGATTTATACATATGCACTACTGATAGTTATATTTATATTTATATTTATTTTTATCAAATACACAAATTGTGTTATATTAACTGTTAAAATGGTATTTAGGTATGTAGACGTGACTCTGATTCTGTTCAAATAAACGTTTTGCATTTTATAACCAGATTTTGCTACTTGGATTTACTGTTATCCTGCACCTCCAGCACCTCCACGAACTTGCGGTTTGTCAACCTTAGCATTTATTGGTTTTCTTCAGTTTTTGTTCCTTAGTTGTTCATCAGTTGACTACCGCAGCATTATGGATGAAGAGGGGGACCAGATACAGTCGCAAGGGAACCTTACCCAACTACTGAACTTGATCAACGATCGACTTGACCGCCTATCGGAGAAGGTAGACGGTGTCACCAACTCCAGTGGATTATCGAGGGCTTCCATACCGGCAGCAGGTACATCTGGAGGAAACCAACAACCTCCTCAAGTGAATGGACTAACACAGTCCCAACAGCAGCGGCCGGTTGAGCCTAGAGAGATTAGAGAACTGCGCTCCTCAAACGTGGACAACAACTTTAACATAAAATCATGGCTAGATACGGAACTCAACATTGACAATCCAATTGAAGGTACTGAGCATTTATCTTATAATGAAAACAGTGAATGCTTAACTGATAAGTTAAAACTTTTTGACAACAAGCTTTTTAAGGTTAAAAAGCTGCAATTGGAATTGAACTATTTAAACAGGTGTGTGCAGGAAAAGATTGTTCCGAAAGGCCTGAGACACTATTCCTATCCTACTGGCCTTGAATATGGGTCAGATTTCTTTAACAAATTAACTACTCTATATAATAATCATGGCCTAGAAATATTACAATGCATGATTAAGCATTACAAAGTTTCTCTTGAAGGTTTAAATAATGAAGTTACATTACTGGAACATGAGATTAAAGTCGATTTAGACTATAATAGATATAAATATGAATTTGACAGAAGCTTAAACAGTATAGCGCAACAAATGGTCAAATTAAAGGGAAATAAACTTAAAAAACTGCAAAGGGATCTCAAAGCGTACAGTGAAGGGGAAGCATTCCCAAAACCACCTAATACACGTAACCCCCCACCCAAGATCAATGGGAACCCCTACCAAACAGTATCAAAAGGAAAAGGAAAACGTCTACCATCCAGAAATGTGTCTACCACTAAAAGTAACGTTTATGCAACAAACTCTGGAAATATAAACACAGAAGATGAAACTTTTGAAGACGAAACAAATGAACTTGAAACTGGTCAAACCTATCAGCAGGTTAATAATGCAAGACAAAACCAAGGCCTACAAAAAAACTACAAGGGGGGGAGGGGGAACAATTGGTCAACGAACCCAATACAAGCGAAAGCGGAGGTACAATACCAGGAGCAACAACCAGTATCAGGGTTAAAACTGTATGAAACCCTATCTAACATGAAAAAAGACTTTAAAATCTATAATTACACGGAATGTAAAATTGACCCCAGCCTGGTGGAACTGTTCGCAAAAGGAATGACCTTTGTACCTACCAAAAGATGTGACATCTCCGAATTGATCATTGACTTTAAACTGTTTATCATAAACTTAACTTAAACATTCTATTTGGTAACAACAGCTATAATACAAATGAACTGAGGATAGCCAGCACATTTAATCCACCTCAAAATGATGTATTGAATATGTTTGAACACCTGTGCACTAGTGAATTTAGAGACCTTACAAAACATGCCAATAGCAGGAATATTGAAACCAACATGTCAGAAGAAGAAAACATCTTACTAACCCTAATTAGACAGCTGCCCTTGAGATTAATGAAGCCAGACAAGGGAGGAGGGTTAGTAGTCTTCTATAATGGAGACTACTCTAACATTATGTGTTCAATATTAGAGAGTGACACCTACGAGGTGATAAGTAGAAATGAATTAAATCAGGCTTACAGTAGAATTAGAATGTTTTTAGTGACTTATATACAGATGGTATTATCGATATAAAACAATACACATATATTACAATGATGGCACCTAGGATCCCAAAGATTTTTGGGATACCAAAGTTACATAAAAATTTATTAGACCCACCATTTAGAGCTCTAGTAGACGCAAGACAGTCCATGACTTATCCATGTGCAAAACTCGTGGACTGTATATTAAAAAAGTATATAGAGCTGGAAACCCAGATTCTTAAGGATTCTTGGTCCTTTTAGAAAGTATGCAGGCTACAACCTTTAACAAACTAGCGAATTTTTTAACTGTTGATATTCGCGACCTGTATTCATGTATCCCACATGCTGTAGGTATTGAATGGGTAGTTGATTTTATTAGAACAAAAGGAGCACATGACAACGAATGTTTTTTAGTTGAGCAACTCCTAGATATTATTTTGGAAAATAATTTTGTTTCCTTTGAAGGAAAGTTATTTAAGCAAAAAATAGGAGTAGCCATGGGCTCCCCAGTGGGATCCAGTTTTGCCAACTTGGTGTTAGCCCACTGGGAAAACAACTACATCCTCAACAGTGAATGGATGAATAAAATATCTTGTTACAAAAGGTTTTTGGATGATATATTTATCATCATTAATGGGGATTAACATGTTGCAGATGAACTAGTTAACCATCTTAATTCAACTACTACATTCTTAAGATTCACAAAAAACTACCAGGAAACATCGATTAACTTTCTAGATGTTTACCTGATTAAAAATACAGATAAATACACAGCGAAGATCTATAGGAAGGAAACACACTGTAACAGCTACTTACACTTCACGAGTATGCACCCCCATCATCAAAAGAAATCAGTTGTCAAAGGACAACTAGTCAGGGCTGCAAGGATGGTCACTTTAAATGAGGATTTTGAGGAAGAATGTGCATTTCTACATGACATGTTTATAAATAGAGGCTACCCTGATTCATTTTTACATGTAATATTCCAAGAAGTAACTGAGAAAAGAAACAAGGGAATATACAAACCGATTTTGAACACTGTAGCAATATTAAGCAACTCACTGGGTTGTGATACTAGAACAAACAATTTTGAGCAACTAGATGTTATGTCTTTAGCTACAGTCGAACAAGGCCTGACTGAGCTAGTAGAACACAAATAGGATTTTACTATTGCATTTACATTCACTTATTGCACAGAAGCACTAAACACAGGTAGAATAGTGAAAAAATATTGGCGCTTCTTATCCTTAGACAAAAATTTATCACACATTTTTAATTTTGGACCAACGATCTCATATAGAAGGGGTTATAACTTAAAAAAGTTATTGGAAACTAAACCCAGAATTAAGAAAACTAGAAGAGGTACCAAGAAATGTGGGAGTTGTAAATACTGCCAATATATAGACATGTCTGAAAATTTTACCATTAGAAATGAAACTTTCCATGTTAACACATCATGCAACTGCAATTCCAGGGCAATAGTCTATCTAGCTCAATGTACTAAGTGCCCTTCATTCTATGTGGGCAAAACAGATAGACGATTACGTGATAGGATATATGAGCATAATTATGCCATTGCGAAAAACAAAGATGACAATGCTCTGGCTAGACATTGTACAAAAAATTCAGGCCATACATTTAAATTTATGGTTATAAATCAAATTGTGGAAAAAACTGACGAACAGGGTCTTATTAATGAAAATCTATTAAAACTTGAACTTGAGAGAAGTGAACTCAAATGGCAATTACTCTTAATGGCCTGTAGTGATCCAGGCCTGAATGAGTTCTGCTCGATTGCATGTATTCTTAAAATTAAAAGTTTACTTAGATGATTGTTACACACACAAGAACAGACATTGTTTATCAAATAATAAACAATTAAAAAATAAAAAAACAAACAAAAATCAAATAGAAAATACAAACAATTATGAAAAAGGAGTTTATAAATTTTAATATATACACTTCATTAGTTGTTTATTTATAGTTATAGCTTGATTTATACATATGCACTACTGATAGTTATATTTATATTTATATTTATTTTTATCAAATACACAAATTGTGTTATATTAACTGTTAAAATGGTATTTAGGTATGCAGACGTGACTCTGATTCTGTTCAAATAAACATTTTTGCATTTTATAACCAGATTTTGCTACTTGGATTTACTGTTATCCTGCACCTCCAGCACCTCCACGAACCTGCGGTTTGTCAACCTTAGCATTTATTGGTTTTCTTCAGTTCCTGGTTTTCTCATTTTTCTACATCATTGAAAGTATTCTGGGTTAGGGTCATAAGCTCAGTTGAGGAGGAGGCGGTACATATTAAAGTAGAGTCGTCCTTGTATTGGATGCATGTGACCTTGGGAGTGAAGGTGGGTATGTCATTGATAAAGACTGAGAAGAGTTGTGGTCCTAGTATGGAGCCTTGGGGGACTCCTAGAGTAATGGGTAGATGTGTGGATAGGGTATTCTGCCCTAAAACTGCTTATTGTCTATCAGACAGGTAAGACTGGAACTATTTAATAGAGCTACTATTCAGTGACAGCTCCTTCAGGGCACGGAGAAGCAGTGGGTGGTTGAGCATATCAAAGGCCTTAGAGAGATCTAGGAAGAGAGCAGAAGTAAGGTTGTTATTGTTTCGGTTGATGTTACTAGAGTTAGAGAAGGATAGGAGGACTGATGTGGTGCTGTGGTGTGGCCTAAAACCATGCTGAGAGTTGGCCAGTAGTTTATTTTGGGTGAGATAGTTCATTAATTGGTTGTGGATGCACTTTTCCAATATTTGGTGTATAATCATTTTAAATGGGTTTCCCACTCTATGTGTAGAAGATTAATGTCGTGCAGGAATTCTACCCCCACCATAATTAGTGCATTTGTCACTACAGGCAATATTAGATGTAAAATTATGATACAGTTGCTTTTTAAAATGTTGATAATACATTTATTGTTTATGTCCTATCGCACTCTTGTGATCTGGTTTGCACATGAAAATCTAAAAAGAAATTTTAAGTCAGGATATAGGAGTACCTCAGGGAAATTTTGAAAGGTAGCAAACAATCTTGTTTTTCAACATTTTGCTAAATATCACAACACCATGCCTAATTATCTTATTGTTACTATTGTATATTAGATTAAGGTGGAAGTTTGTAATAGTATTAATGTGAGTCATTCATTAGAAAACAAAGAGTATATGTTAATTTTAAAGTTTCAGAGCTTATCTCCTAGAGATCTGAATAACAGACCTTAATTAGAAGGTTTTAATGTAATCGATCATTTCTGTCTCTAACTGCTGTTTGTAATTGCTTCATTTTTAACTGATTGATTCTTTGCTTGGTTGGTTAATTACTAAATCGCTGTTTTTATCTTTTGCACAATCTCTTATTTTTTGAAGATGCAATACCATGGATGGCCTGTGAAGACCGGGTACTAAGTATTTTTTTTGTAAATAAAATCTGGAAACAAATCATTGTTGTTATATTTATTTAGAAAAGGGGCATAATTTGGGAAGCTGGAATACTGGTGCTGGTGGGGAGTAGAACAGAATGATGTGTGAGGCAGATGATGCTATTTGAGTTTTATATATATATATATATATATATATATATATATATATATATATTTTTTTTTTTGTTAGAGGATTGCATCATTTTTGTATTGGTACTCTTGATGGACAGACTACATTAAGGGTGACAGATAGGATGGTGAATGTGAGTCAGACGATTAAATTGGAATTAGAGAAACTGGCTTCTTTGCTTTGATGAAGGGGAAAGGAAATTGTTAGCAAAGGAAGACAGCAATTGTAAAGTTGTGTGTGTTCGAGAGGATGAGTTTGACGGCTGAAAAGAGGGAGAGAAAGTGATGCAAGATACTGGAGAATTAAGGGGAGGCTCAGTAATTGTGGATGAAAGAGAGGAGTCAAGCGGGCAGCTAATAGGTTAGCAGGAGCTAATTAGTATAGGCATGCACAAGGCCACTAGACTATTAAATCTCCATAAAGAAAAGCTAAGAAAAAACTGAGTGTTGCAAGGTGAAACTAGATTTTAGTAATTTGCATACATGAGTAGAGTGAACTATGATTCATTATAGAGGGAAAAAGCAATGCAGTCAATAAAGCATTTTGTTTTACTGGTAGTTCACTCTGACAATATGTAGTATACCCACAAATGATTAATGAGGCAGGGGAGAACAAACAAGGGCATTCTCTACCAGTGAGTCTACAGATAGTGTCACTTGCAAAAGTAAAGCAGATAGCTTTTTTAGTTAGCAGCAGCTGTTGCTGGAAAGGAGAACAAAAGTCCTGAAAAAAATAGATAAACAGAAAATCAGCCAAGCAGAGTCTCTCTTAATATAATGTATAAATGTTTAATCTGTCCCATGTTAAAAACACATGCAGGGTTTGTGTGAAACATGATAATACTTTGAAAGTTAAATATGAGAACAAGTTACAGAATGGATGGTGGAAGGTGGAGGTTGGAACACAATTTAAAAATGTTAAAAAAGTCATGGTGAAACACTTGCAAAGTATTATTTTTGTGGTTGGTCATAGAGGGGCATTAAGATATTCTGGCCATTAAATTAACGATTGATACAAGGTACAATTGTATATAGTTGTGCATCTGTGAATGGCAGACAAGGCAGACTGTAAGGAAAATAGCAATTGCATTTGTTGACTAACACCGATGCAAACATTAAAGCATGACATCACATAGTGTATTATTGTTGCCAATATCATTACTAACAGATGTTAATATCAGTCACATAATACATATCCACAAATGACTCTGTTCACATCTGTCATAAAAAAATATAAGAAACTCCCATGGCATCAGGCAGTCAACAACCACATTACTGCATCAGTGGTCAGCACAGTGTTCATCACTGCCACAAGGTCAGAATATCACAACAAGGCACACATTGGATCATCTGTCAATGTTACACTAACGCAGTCTATGGTGCCTAGAAGGATGGCTCACACTGCAAATCACCCATGTTGATCAGTGGAGGAGTTGGATGGGTGACACTTGCAGGTGCTGTTTGGGATGTACCATGACTGTAATGTGACCGTCTGGGTATGCCTGATGGGGTCACAGTGCACTGGCTGCTGTTGTAGAGACATTGCTGCCTGATGGCCAAGTCTGGCTTTAATGGCAGGGGATCTTCCTCTGCCCACTGGAGATAGTCTACTTAGTAAAGTTAGATACATAACACCCAGTTAGTACTATGGCATTGCTTTAACACTGCTTTAAAAAACTTTCAATGAAGCATGGAGCAGACAACACACTGTCATGCTGTTTTGCCAATGCAGCCATGATCTCACCATGTCTGCACTTCTGACCTTCATGTAATGCATGCAGTTTGTGTGCTGTATGATCAGTTGCACAGGCAAGAGCATGAAGGTCAGCTCAATGACATTGCTTGGAACTTTTGTTCTCCTCTAATAGTAGGTGGACACCCCCTTGACACATGTCCATGCACAGAAACAATATTCACGTGTCCTGTGATGGGCAGCACCACTCAGTCATAAGGAAGAGTCACCCTCATCAGCTGACTATGCATAGGACAATGGCTCATGGACATCATCATGTCTGGAAGCTGCTGTCACCACATCATCAGAATGTTTGACCACATCACATGGCTATCCTCTTCTGGTATGCACAATAACCCCAAATCTGTGGCCTGTATGCCATGGGCTGTGCTATTACAGTTATCCACATCACATCCCAACTCAGCATCAGTGGACAGGCTACTGGAAGAGATAGGCAGTGGACGGGCTACAAGAGGAGACAGATGACACAGGTTAATTACATACATAAAAAAAAATATGCAGCTTAGTGGTGACATATATGTTCCAACTATATGTCTACAATGTTAATGGGGACATGGAGTCAATAAGACATCATACCTAGTCGAGATTCATTGATGCTATATAACAGAGAGATTTTATGTATGCTACATATTGCATACAACTAAGAATTGGAAATAAATAACAATAGTAAAACATACCTGATGTGTCCTGATGGGATTCCACTGCCAGATGTGAGGTTTAAGCTGAAACTGCCATGGCAGAGCATACAGACCAAAACATTATCAGTAAGCAAATAACAGCCATGATACTGCATTCCAACAGAGGTATGACACACCCAAGATACTAATAAACATATGGAATGTGTTACCATTTATGTCATTCCTGTTTGGGACGTGTATCATCAGTCATAATGTAAATCCTGTAGGATGACAAGGCACACTAACAACAATACCATGAGACTTCTTCACAGTCGTTACTGCAGGCAAAGACGCATGGAAAATCCAGTACAAAGTAACAGAATATGGAAACACGTGATAAACAGTGAACATATTGTCCAGATGATGCTGAGTATGGAAAATAACATCGCGAATAACATACATCACAGTTTTTATCAAATTTGCCATACCCTATAAACAAGGTGAACAATAATGCTTGGTCTATCTGTAGGTGCCACTTCATGGGTCACACATTGTGACTATGTATCTGTAGTGTACAGTGGTATACACACAAATCATCAACTGGTGAGCATAATCCAGTGTCATGACAGGTGGCAGAGGCAGAGACCACTATGGATCACAATAATAGTATACAGAGACACTTATGTGACAAACAGTGTACATGTTGTCCTGATGTCCCTTTGTATGGAAAAAAGCATCATGAATAACATATATTACATTTGCCCTCACATTTACGGTACCCTATTATCAAGATGGCCAAAAATGCCTGGCCTATCTGTAGGGGCCTCTTCACTGGCCGTGTCTTGTGAAGATGTATTTGCAATGTACACTGGCATACACAAATCAACTTGTGTGCATTATCCACTGTCATGATAAGTGGCAGAGGCAGAGAGAGCTATGGATCACAACAATAGTATACAGAGACACTTATGCAAAAAATGGTGTACATGTTGTCTAGATATCCCTGTGTATGGAAAAAGGCATCATGAAAAAGTATATTACAGTTGTCCTGAAATTTGCTGTACCCTATAAATAAAGTGGACAACATACCAAACCTGTCTGTAGGTGGATCTTCATGGACCATGTCTTGTGACGATGTAGCTGTAATACACGATTGCAAACAGAAATCAAATGCTGTGCATAAAACATTATCATGACAGGTAGTAGTGGCAGAGACAGGTATGGGTCACAATAATAGTATATGCAAACACTTCCCTGACATGTGTTGCTGCTGTGCAGATGTTGATGGTCCTATGCAATTGAAAAAGATAAATATCACACATGTTGCTTGAGTCTTAGGTATTTATTGTGTTGTTAACACAATATGTAATGACATTTATGTTGGGAATCCACATCCTGTGTGACTATGTGCCCTATGCAATTGTGCTGATGATCAAAATAATATGGCTATGCATGAATAATTTGCACATTCCTGTAAAGACTGAGGTAGTGAATATGCTGCAATGGTTTTAAATTTATGGCTTACATGTACATCCTGGAACACCAACTTCAGTACCTTCACTGGGTATATGATGATCATAACTGGTGGTATGATGTGATGCCAGGAAAATCATGATATCATCTGGGGTGTTAATGGTGGACCACCTCTCATGGCATTTTTTGACTTCTCATATATGTGTATTCAGTTAGCAGAATGGAGGATCATGTCCGCGCAACATTAATGACAGGCCTCACTGGCTCTATTGTGACTACTGACAGCACTGATCATGTTTGTCAGTTCAGTTGTACCCGCATTCCTCCACACAATATTTCCCATCCATCCAAGGAGGCGTCAGCCATGCTGGTGAAGAGTCTTGATTATAATGTCATTCTCGCTTTGAGAAAAATTGTTGCCTCTAGTTAAATTTGTCATCTGGAAGACAGTGCTGTATGTACAGTTTAGATTTTATGGAGGTTGACAATTAACATGGTGATGTTGTACGCATTTGTCAAGTTACTTGCACTGCTCTTCTTAGCAATAAGAGTTATGCAAAATAATCCTTTATTATGTATTTTACTGAAATGTATTTAAATAACATAATGGATATGAAAACAATGTCTAAATATGTACGACATGTCACAAAATCATCATATGTAACATTCTATTACATTGAATGTGTAGGTCATATATGGGATTCAAACCCATTGTCGAGGGCATCACAAGTATCAGACAACCACACAACTCTTGTGTCACATACTCATGACTTAACATATCAACACAGTAAACAGTGAATAGCTGACACTATCCTCACGTTGTTTATATTTCAGATTGAATGTACTAGCAACTACCGATATTTTACTAAAGCATCAGAATGTATCCATAAACTATGCATGAAACTTTCAGCTTATGGAATACTTTGGAATTCCTCATTCTCCATAAGCGTAATGCAGATAGTATGGGTTAATCATAATAAACTATGGATACCTTTTCATTCTGGTTTTATCTATAGTACATGCATTAGTAAGCATCAGAGAGTACTATACACTATTAACACACAACTTATGGAAACCCTCAGAAATTGTCTTCCTTAAGAATACCAGACTCAGTCAATGTGAGACAAACTTTATAGTGGACATCACTGTATGGCATTTTCATCCACTTTTCACGAGGTCTGTTTGCTTTTAGCCAAACATCAACCTGCATAGTTATTGCTCAACTCAACAAACACCCATTAGGTCACAGCCATTTTGTATTTCAGACATGTTTGACCAAAAAAAGAACCGTCAGCATGTATAATTTGAATTATAAACATTAACTATGCTATAGATACGTACTGACAATAGTGTATTCCCCCACAACAATGCTATCAGGTGACAGCCTACCTTTGAAGCTAGCTGTAAGTTAGCTATACCTTACAGTGAGTATACCTATGTGCATTTTTTAAGTACCGTTTGTGCTCTATATAACTAATGATCTTCATTTAGATTCAATGTTTTGGAATCCCATTAGTGTACAACAGCATAACTTCTATAAATAATTTGGCATATTAACCAATAGCTCAGCATTATTTTATCATGGTGTGGATGGGAGGAGAAATGGCATAGGGGTTATCCTGAAGGAACAGTATGCTAAGAGTGTTTTGGAGGTGAAAAGACTGTTGGATTGAGTGATGTTTATGAAGCTGGAAATTGATGGTTAATGATGACTGTTGTTAGTGCATATGCTCCACAAGTTGCATGTGCAATGGATGAGAAAGAAACATTTTGGAGTGAGTTGGATGAAGTGGTGATGACTGTACCCAAGGGTGAGAGACTGGTGATTGGAGCAGATTTCAATGGGCATGTTGGTGAAGGGAACAGAGGGGATGAGGAAGTGATGGTAGGTATGGTGTTAAGCAAAGGAATGCAGAAGGTCAGATGGTAGTGGATTTTGCAAAAAGGATGGACATGGCTGTGGTGAATACATATTTTAACAAGAGGGAGGATCATAGGGTGACATACAAGAGTGGAGGAAGATGCAGACAGGTGGATTATATCTTATGGTGGAGGGCCAGTTTGAAGGAGATTGGAGACTGTAATGTGGTGGCAGGGGGAAGTGTAGTTAGGCAGCCTAGGATGGTGGTTTGTAGGATGACATTGGTGATCAAGAAGAGGAGGATGAGTGTGAGGGCAGCACCAAGGATCAAATGGTGGAAACTGAAAAAGGGTAATTGTGAGGTGGAGTTCTGGGAAGAGTTAAGACAGGCACTGGGTGGCAGTGAAGAGTTACTGAATAGCTGGGTAACTACAGCAGAGTTAGTAAGAGAGATGGCTAGAAAGGTGCTTGGTGTGACATCTGGAAAGAGGAAGGATGACAAGGAGACCTGGTGGTGGAATGAGGGAGTACAGGAGAGTATACAGAGAAAGAGGTTGGCGAAGAAGTAGTGGGATTGTCAGAGAGATGAAGAAAGTAGACAAGAGTATAAGGAGATGAGGTGCATGGCAAAGAGAGAGGTGGCAAAGGCTAAGAATAAGGTGTATGAATAGTTGTATGAAAGGTTGGACACTAAGGAGGGAGAAAAGGACCTGTACCGATTGGCTAGACAGAGGGACTGAGCTAGTTAAGATGTGCAGCAGGTAAGGGTGATAAAGGATAATGGGGGAAACGTACTCACAAGTGAGGAGAGTGTGTTGAGCAGATGGAAAGAGTACTTTGATGGGCTGATGAATGAAGAGAATGAGAGGGAGAGAAGGTTGGATGATGTGCGTATAGTGAATCGTGAAGTGCAGTGGATTAGCAAGAAGGAAGTAAGGATAACTATGAAGAGGATGAAGAATGGAAAGGCTGTTGGTCCAGATGACATACCTGTGGAAGCAAGGGAGGTGTTTAGGTGAAATGGCGGTGGAGTTTTTAACTAGATTGTTTAATGAAATCTTGGAAAGTGAGAGGATGGGTGAGGAATGGAGAAAAAGTGTTTTGGTACCGATTTTTAAGAATAAGGGTGATGTGCAGAGCTGTACTAACTACAGAGGGATAAAACTGATCAGTCACAGCATGAAGTTATGGGAAAAAGTAGTGGAAGCTAGGTTAAGAAAGGACATAATGATTAGTGATCAGCAGTATGGTTTCATGCCAGGAAAGAGCACTACAGATGCGATGTTTGCTCTGAGAGTGTTGATGAAGAAGTACAGAGAAGGTCAGAAGGAGTTGCATTGTGTCTTTGTGGACTTAGAGAAAGCATGTGACAGGGTGCCTAGAGAGGAGTTGTGGTATTGTATGAGGATGTCGGGAGTGTCAGAGAAGTATTTAAGAGTGGTACAGGATATGTACAAGGGTAGTGTGACAGCGGTGTGGTCTGCAGTAGAAGTGATGGATGCATTTAAGGTGGAGGTGGGATTACATCAAGGATCAGTTCTGAGCCCTTTCTTATTTACAGCGGTGATGGACAGGTTGACAGACGAGATCAGGCAGGAGTCCCCGTGAACTATGATGTTTGCAGATAACATTGTGATCTGTAGTGAGAGTAGGGAACAGGTGGAGGAGACCCTGGAGAGGTGGAGACATGCTCTAGAGAAAAGAGGAATGAAGGTCAGCAGGACTAAGACAGAATATATGTGTGAATGAGAGGGAGGATAGAGGAATGGTGAGGATGCAGGGAGTAGAGGTGGCAAAGGTGAATGAGTTTAAATACTTGGGATCAACAGTTCAGAGTAATGGTGAGTGTGGAAGAGAGGTGAAGAAGAGAGTACAGGCAGGATGGAGTGGGTTGAGTAGAGTGTCAGGAGTGATTTGTGACAGACGAGTACCAGTAAGAGTGAAAGGGAAGGTCTACAAGAGTGTAGTGAGACCAGCTATGTTATATGGGTTGGAGACAGTGGCATTGACAAAAATGCAGTAGTCAGAGTTTGACGTGGCAGAGTTGAAGATGTTAAGATTTGTACTGGGTGTGACGAGGATGGACAGGATTATGAATAAGTATATTAGAGGGTCAGCCCAGGTTGGAAGGTTTGGAGACAAAGCCAGAGAGGCAAGATTATGTTGGTTTGGACATGTGCTGAGGAGGGATGCCGAGTATATTGGGAAAAAGATGTTAAGGATGACGCTGCCAGGTAACAGGAAAAGAGGAAGGCGTAAGATAAGGTTTATGGATGTGGTGAGAGAAGACACACAGGTGGTTGGTGTGACAGAGCAAGATGCAGAGGACAGGAAGAAATGGAAACAGTTGATCCGCTGTGGCGACCCCTAACAAGAGCAGCTGAAAGAAGAAGAAGATTAACAAATATCTCAGCATAATGGGAAGGTACTGCTTGCAATTACTGAACAGGTATCAGTAAACAGGACAATCTGTGACACATGCCCAATGCCCTCTGATACCATCTGATATTCAACAATTTTAAAATGTGATCTGGATATATTTACTGGTCATACTGTTATTACCTGCGAACTGAGTGGGACCTCAGCATTTATTAGAAGACAGTTTTTGAACAAAGTACCTGCTTTAAAAGTGAAAATGCTGACCACAAAAAGGCTTTGGTTTGTCCAGACACTGAATTGGATGGAGGAGGAGACCACCCAGGTGCTCACTGTCTGTGCCAGGGAAGAGTAGAGGATGCAAGCATGCCCGAGGAACTTTGTAATGACAAAGATTCAAACTGGATTGTAAGGGAGCACTGCTGACAAACTAGGATTTACCAGACTGGTGTGCAAGTCCATCAGCATTACACTAACCTGTGTCATAGAGATATTTGCTGCAAGGTTGCAGAGGTCTGACACCAGCCTGCAAATGCCTACCGTAAGCTTCATAATCCACACCTTAGCACCTACATCATAACATAAGTATTTCCTAGCTGTATGTGTTTATGTGGCTGTTTAAAGTTGATTTTGTGAATGTCTGTACAGATAAGAGTAATACTGATGTGCTCAACATTATGCACACATACAGCTGTGAATTATATGATATAAATATTCCAATTTCAAGTAGGAACAAGCAGTTATGTCAATAAACTCAACTGATTAAGCAATGAATCACAGTGATTGATGATCTCCTATGTTTTGGGTTCAAAGTCCATTTCAGGTCATTTTTTAAATATTGCTGTTTATGTAGTTGATCTTGAACCTAAGCAACTTAAGCATGTAAGCAAGAGGATGGCATGGATTTGTGCCTGGGCATTCAGTATCTTACAGAATGCTACTGCCCATAAGGGAAATAGGGTAACATTGCGATTCCACATCCATTGGTCCAAATTTATTCCTGGGGTACTGCCTATGTTACATATGGACAGGGGCAATCTGTAAGACACTCAGTCCACAGGCACAAATCCATGCTATTTTCTTGCCCCTCGCAGTCATATATTGGGTAAAATAGGTTAATATTGGGTAGGCTTGTAAAGGCCCTTAAGTCATTATCCTAGTAATCTCCTAGGAACCTATGAACTTATGACATATGTTATGCTGTTAACATGATAAAAAAATGACACTGTGACATGTTTGCTGAAGGTGTATCTTTCATTTCAATATATCTATCAGACAATATGGCCCATAATGTGTCTATATACTTTGTATAATATAAATAACTGAAGATAGCAGGTGTATGGTCAGCATCATGCAACATTACCGATGTCCTGTTATCAATGTGTATGTCTTTCGCAGTATTCAGGTGGTTATCACATAGTGATTTATGACAGAGCTATATTGCACATGAATGCATGATTTACAATATTTTTCAGATTGTTATGTACTGAAATGCCTTTCCTCACGTATATTTTTACAGCTACATATGAGCATACATTACTGTGATGTGACATAATGAACCGTTTCCACCCATAGGTTATGTCAGTTTGTTTATGTTATGTAGTCCTAAATGTAAGTGCACACAGATTCTGTATAGATATATTTTTTGTTTTAACCTTAACAGATAGTGAGACCTGTGTACAGCAGAGGAGATTACTCTGAGTCAGAAGATCAGGAAGATGATGGGATGAATGATGAGGATGACAGCAGACCTGGACCTGCATGGGCCATCATTCCTGCTGCTCACCATTAAAGATGTCAACCACCATGAAGGCAGACAACTTACTGGACCAGATCTGGGAGGTGATGACAGATAGGAAAGTTCTTTCAGGACATGGTGTGGGCCATGTACAACTCCTTCCAAGATCGCTAGAGAGATCATTTGTGATGTTTGAACAAATCAGGGTGGGACCTTAGGACCGTAAGCCTACCTCTTAACTGCCCAGATTTTCACAGAATGTCCAGATTTTTGCATCAGATGTTTGGTCTAGTCCTCATGAAATTTGTGGTTTTCTGGCTAATCACTGGGATGATCTGAGGCTCAGCATCACTAAATAATGACATACATTTGAGTTTCAGACTTCATATCCTTCAGAAAATGTATCTTAAAACAAACCTTATTACTCCAGCAACTTTCTAAGTTTATAAGAGTAATATTTAAGATCTGTTCTTATTTTTGGTCCTTTGTCCTCACATTTTGTCCAAATTTCTTGCACTAAGAGGTTGAGAGGTATGACCATAAGCATTGTCGGTGTGACCCAGCTATGTACTGCTGGCACCATGGTTTGTGCACTTTCACAAAATGTAATTTGTAGTCAAAATAGTGTGGACATAGCATATTGCTGTCATGGGTAGCTGATATAGTGTAGATATCATGTCATAGATGGCATTAGGGTACACATGAAGTATGACTATGTCATTTGCTTGCATTTCCTTATTGATGTGGATCCCTGTTGTCCATCTCCCTTACCCATTTTACATTGTCATATATGTTACATATATGCATGGCATATGTTTAACATCCTCTGCATTAGCATTGCTATCGTGTAGTTTTACTGTTAAAATAATATCTTGTACAATATTTTTGCTATTATATACTTGCAAGGCATATGCAGGTAAGGTAATTTTTCCTGTTGTTCTTGTGTTGTGAATAGTAGACATGACTTTTTTACTTCATTCCTAGATACAAGCTGGAATTCCTTATCTAGCATTATGTATACTTTAATTCATAGATTCATAGGTTGGTACTAGGCTATCAGCCCTAGGACCTATACAAGCCTAGCCATAACAATTCCCTGGCTATTTCTTCCCATACTATTTACTTCCCTGGATCCCTGTGATCCCCGGGGTGAATTTCCTTTCTCCCATCCAATCGTCAAGGTTCCTTTTGAAGAGGGCCAAAGAGGCACTCTGCTTGACATGTATGGGCAATCTATTCCAGAGTCTGGGGAGTCTCTGGGTCAGGAACCTATCCCTTCAGCATGTTTTGTTTATTGTGATGACAAGGTTTAGATCCCTGGCAGTCCAGGTCCACATTTGGACAAGCCTAAACCCGGAAGACCATATGAACACCCTGACAATTAATGATTATTACTGCATGTCATTGTTATCCGTGGTGGTGTTGCTGCGGTAGCGTTGTCACCTCACAGTAAGATGCTGTCCGGTTCGATTCTCAGCTAGAGCGTCTTCTGCATGGAGACATGCGTGAATGGGTGTACCTTCGTTGAAGGTTGTGCATCAGGGCTGGTAACTCGGCACGTAAAAATCAACTACCAATCATTAGCGGACCGGAGTTCCGCTGTGGCGACCCCTAACAGGGAAAAGCCAAAAAACACAAACAAACTGCATGTCATTGTTGTGTGTATGTCAGTGACTTTGATTTCTGATTGGATTCTGTTCATCCAGTGCAGGTCACACATATATGATAGCACATCTGTGTTGCCTCTGACATGGCATATGTCTTTTGCATCTCTTTCACATATGAAGCCCATTTCAAATACTGTATATTTTGGTTGTGTACCCATAGTTGTGTAATACACAGTCACATAGGTGGTTAGCCAGAGTACTTCTGCTTGGCATTGTGCATATTTGTTTGACTTTCACATGCATGGCTGGGGGTTCTAGTCTATCCTCTGCTTCTCTTTTCATGCATTTCCCTGGCTGGATTTGCTCATCCATGCTGTAGCTTGGATTTGAACTTGTACTGCTGACAGAATTTATTGGATTTAACATCCACTGTGTACTGTAATTACCATTTCATTCACTACAACCCACTACTACTGGCAGTTGTACCGCTTTATTTATGACTCTCACATAGTTCACAACATCCCAGCACTACATAATGCATAGGTATGTCTGTATTTCTGTAATGCATCATGGCTGGTATGCATCCCTGCCCTGTTTGTCAATTGCCCTTCACCCATCTTGTACAGTGTGTTGTCGGTATAATTGATTTAATCTTAATGTTTTTCCACCCTTTATCTGTTATGGATTGTGATATTTGTTATATGTTTATCCAGTTTACCTACATAAGGTCACATATCTGTTGTCTTACATCCATTTGAGTGAAGGGATAATGCTAAAAAACACAATGTCAATTCACAGAGGTTCAAATGGCTATAATGTGAATGCAGTATGCCATTCGCAGAAATAGTAGTCGCACAAGTCATTGCGAGGTAATACATGGTCGCACAATAAAATGCGTTGATGTATTACTTCAACCTGTGGAGTGAAGGGTACACTTGGGAAGGGAAATTTTGTCACCATTAGGTATTATTTATAAGAGGAATATTGTACTATTGACAGTCATCAATCACAGTGATGCAGGTAAAGCAAAATGCTATAAATGTGAATATTTATGCTTATGTATGCAATTACTGTTATAAACTTTTCATTTCAGATTGAAGATGCAGGTATGGTGGAGTACATGCCGGGAACACCAAATGGTATATATGAAACATTGAAAACACAAAATGGACAGGATTTATTAGTAGTAGATGGCTATCAGTTCTACCTTGGATAAGATTATGGATATGAAACAGTATTGTTGTTGTATCCATAAAAATAAGTGTAAGTGAAAAGGGAGATGTATTACTGATAGCTGTTCTGAAGGTTATAAACTTTTAAAAAGCAGTAGCCATTATCATGCCCCAGATATTGTTTAGGCAGAGGTCTTTAAGGTTCATGAAAACCTAAAATGACATGCAGAACACACTATAAAAGACCCCTGTAAGGTAGTCTCTGAAGTGCTAGCAAGCACCTCTACAGCTGTTATAAATGAATTACCAAAAGCCACCACTCTAAAACAGTGTTACAAGAGTAAGATATAAAAAGAAGGTTGGCACTTTTAAGGGTATGCAGTCTCTAAGGGAGCTAACACCTGACATGCTACCTATTAAAAATGGGACTTTTATCTTAGAACATGCTAGTGATGAGCAAAGTGCCAGCAATGTTGTGGTAATAACTACTAAAACTAATCTAAAGATGTTATGTTCATCTCAGTATATACTGGCTTATGGTACATTCCCAATTAGCACAAGGAAATGTTGTCAAGTTTACAGTATTTGTTGTGATTTGGATAGTAGTCGAACAAGGAAAGTTGTTCCTGCAGTGTATGGTACCTTGCCTAGCAAGACCAAGGAGTGTTATGATGAGTTTTGGAAGATTATATTTGAGCTGTGCACGCGTTATGATGTGCGTTTGTCACCAAATATGATACTGACAGACTTTGAACGAGGAGCTGTAAATTGTATTAAAAGGCATTTACATGATACTGCAGCTAAGGGATGCTGATTTAATTTGTGCCAGATTCTGTGGTGCCAAATCCAAAAGTTACACTTAGCTGCAAAATTTTGTACTAGTCTGATGTTTTCTATGTTATTTAAAGAGATACCGGCCTTAGCATTCATTGCACCAAATTACATTACAGTTACATTTGCAGAAATAGAGAATGATATGCCTGAAAGTGGAAAGGCATCGTGCTCATTTTTCAAGGAAAATTATATTTCAGGTAGGCCAAGACATTATAGTATGTGTGGTATCACCTCAAAGAGGTTGCCACCACTCTTTGACATTTCATTTTGGAACCAGCATGATACTTGTGGAATGTGTTATCCTTGTAGCCAAAATTGTGTGGCGGGTTGGCATAGGAGGTTACGTTGCTTAATGGGTAAACAGAAACTCTTCTTACTAGATGTCCTCCATGCCATACAACTCAAACCGAATCATGTAGAGGACCTTAGAAATCGGACTTTATTGTGTTTGCCATCGTTACCTAAAAGGAGACAGTTGATAGATAAGGAGATTGCAATTGAGAAATTGTTGAGTAGAAAGGTGGAATTTATGGCATGAGGCCTTGTGAAATTGGTTTCTCTACACTGCTCTTTCTGACTGTTTATACTTATTCTCGGATGTCCAATAATCTTATGTTGTTTTGCACCGGGCAACACTTTGATTTAACAAACATAAGAAATATAGTACAAACATGGGTGGAACACATCAGTTTATTCATGCATGGCTACTGCAATTGACATTTGTGCAGATGTGAATCAGGCCTTCAACTGTTTAGTGTCTTCATTTTTTTCTGTCTTTGTTCTACATCACGGAAAACGCATATTTTTGGTTTGCAGACACTTGAATTGTACGTGTAATGCATTTTTGTGTGTTGGTGTTTTCTAAATCTCACGAGGAGTGCACTGTCATGATGCAGGTGGAAAATGGTCAAATCCTGATTTCCAGCAAACCATTTTCGACATTTTGACTCAAAAACAATCAGTAATTCGGTGTTTCCAGTCGCGCATATGCATGATCGCACATTGCATTCTTGGACAAATGGAGGTAAACCATTTATCCCTGTTGTTGTTCCCTCCTCCTCTTTCACTGTCTTTTCTATTCCTTCTCTTTGCCAAAAGACAAAAAGGAGGGGGTATTCCCACCAAAGAAATTAAATAAATACCCATCCCCCTATGACTATCCCTCAGATTTTCCTATTTTGGCATACCTCATGTGTTTCTATTTCCCTATTTTTCTGGGCATGTGCAATACTTGTATTCA
The DNA here is from genome assembly GCF_019279795.1 of Protopterus annectens. Lineage (NCBI taxonomy): Eukaryota > Metazoa > Chordata > Ceratodontiformes > Protopteridae > Protopterus > Protopterus annectens. Next base: position 304,436,214 of record NC_056726.1, read on the forward strand.
CCACACAGATCCAACACTTATTGTTAGCTACTGTTAGCCATGGTGACGTGGCTGTGAATGCCCTTACCTTAATTATTTTTTATGTGGAAATGTGTGGATTGTGGTGGATTCCATTCATTATAGTGAATCTGTATAAATATAGGGCTCTAGGACTGCTAGCTAGTAACTTCCTATGAACCTACAAATAAAGATAAAAGTAAGAATTTGGGTGATGTGGTGAAAATTGAGAGTGTGTATTTTTCAATGACTGACTTGTCTTTGCAAGGGATAACATTTGGGAAAATGGTGAAGTTATAATGCAATGGGGGGGGGTTGATAAAATAAATGAAAGAAACAAGTCTTCTGTGGAGGATATATAGATTAGCATTCAGGAAAAAGGTTTATCTGGTGAATCCTGTATTAATGAGAAAAACAGCATATATGTCAAATGTTTATATGATCCCAGAAAAATATGAAAAGGAAATTCTGTAATTGGTGCTTCCTTTCATATGGAGTTTAAGATTAAACCCATTGCAAACAGGTGTGTTGTATATGAGTGACAATGAAGGGGGATTGGGGTTACTAAATCCACTTGTTTATTCTGCTTCTATAAACTTGTATAGCCTATTAAAGTGGACAAAGAAAATTAATGGAAAATTAATAGTGAGAATGTTTAAATAGAAGTACAAAATGTTCTGGGAGACCCATTAGTCTGACTAGTCTTATTTGCAAAGCCATGGAAAGAATTATCACTAAAATTATCAACAAGGATATAGGAGACTTACAGACAGTGGAACCATCTCAGTTTGGCTTTGTCAAAGGAAAATCATGCTTACTGAATCTGGTGGATTTATTTGAAAAGGCCACATAGGCAATAGATGAGGGAAAAACTGTGCATACTGCATATGCAGAGCTGGCTAATGCATGGGATACAATACCTTACATTACTAGGAATAAACCACTTTATAATACAGTGGATAGCTAGCTGGTTCACTGATAGGATCCAGGAGGTTAGAATCAGTGAGGTCACCTCCATAAAGGGATTGGTCACCAGTGGAGTCCACCAGTGCTCTGTGCTGGTCCCACTCCTCTTTACCATCTACTTCTCGATGTCAAAGTCAAAGCCACAGATGATTGCAAGCTGGGAGTAGTCATTGAATCCCCACAAGATGATAACATCCTTCAGGAAATTCTAACACATATAAACACTTGGTGCCAAAACCATGGCTTAAATCCCAACACCAAGAAATGCATTATAGTGCCATTTGGGAAGGCAACCACCCAGAGTAACTACATCATCAGTAAAACATCCCTAAAAGTTGAATCAGCAGTTGGGTATCTGAGAACTCATGTAAATAGTAACCTAGCTTTTGACCAGCATGTGTCCAAAGTAGTAAGAAAATCCTTCTATGTTGGCCAACTTATAAGTAAGGGCATGGCATCTAGGTCCAGAGAGGTCATTATACCACTGTACTCAACCCTCATCAGACCCATCCTAGAGTATAATGCCCCTTTGGTATGTACCTGACCAGACACAAGCAGCAACTGGAATGCCCAAAGAGGTTCCTTTTAAAAGTCCTGTCTCTTTACTCAGTATCATACAGACTTCTGAAAAGTGATCTTTGATTGGTATACAAGGTTTCCCTGGACCCAGTTTTGCTGAACCTTTTGCACACCCTTAACACAAACATCAGAACTACTTGATTAAAAGACCTAAATTTTTCTTGTGACATAAATAGGACATATTGGAGACAGAAATATGTTTTCAGAGAATTCCTATTCTCAGGAACAGGCTCCTCATCCATTTGAATCAGAGTTCCTCCCTATCCCTAACAAAGTGCAACTTGGACCAATGGATGGGTAATTGGAAATTCACCTTGGGTCTGCGACTATGTCTCTGATGGAGAGGCAGTAAGTAAATCCCCCCAGGTAAGCCAAATTTGTGAGTCACATTTGGGTTGCACAGCTAGGCTTATAAGGGCCCTAGTTGTTGTTAGCCTAGTATATACCTATGAACCAGTAAACCTATGAGAATAAGAAAAAGAGAGAAAAATATGTAAATGAAATAAAAAAATTATGAAGAAAAAATACTAACATAGAAAATAAAAATTGATGATACAGAGAAAGACAGAAAGATGTGTTATAATAATGTGATAAAATGATATTATTATGTAAATCCATGGGAAAATTTATCAGAAGAAGTAACTAAAAGCATTAAAGTAAGGAAAATGTACTTTACCATGATAAAAGAGTATTAGGATTTCCTGTAGTGACTGGTAAAAAATAAGTTGACAGTAAAGGGGAATATGCCATATAAAAAGAAAGTTAAACGTGTGTATTTATTTTGCAGGTTGAAAGAGATAACAGAACATGCTTAATGTAAAATAGTGGTGAATATTAATGACATGAACAATACAGATATGACTATGATTATGTATGAATATTACAAGAAGAAAGAATATGTGAGAATGGTAGATAAGAATGTATTTTATGTAATATGGGTTATTTGGAATGAAAGGCTGAATGAAATTTTGTTTAAGGAAAAATGGATTTTGGCAGATATATTGCGAAGAATTAGATTATGCTTGTGGAAGGAGTAGGAGTAGGAGTCAAATATTGAAGAATAACAATGAGGATGTTATAAGAAAAATCGTAAATAGCAAAAAAATAGAAATAGGTATATATGCGACTATAAATATGTGCATTTTGTAAATATGTCAATAATGTTTTTATGTTGTGTTAAATAAAGGACACCTACTCTTTTTGATAGCTGCCTTGTGGTCTTTTCCATTCACCTGAACCACCACCATGTCAGGTAGATGAGGCCTCAGTTTAACATCTTATCCCAGGAGTACTGCACCCCACTTATGATGCATGGGAGTATCAGCAATCCATTTATCCGGTGTAAGACTAAAACTAACATCCTTCTGTACCAAAGGTAAGTGTGCTACCTGTTGCAGCACAGACAGATACATAAAAATGTGGAAATCACCCATGTTACCAAATAAATAGCAAAAAATAACATACTTTTTCTATTGCAACTCTATACTATGGTATTGTATATTGTATATTATGTTCCCTTAAATATGTTTTGTTACTTACACCTGCTTTGGAAAGTGCAGACAGGCGCTTTACTGACAGACGAGCTTATGGTGATCCACACATGGACACAAATCCTCTTTGTAGTATTGTGCTGCCAAACTTCAGCCTGATCCAGTGGTAACAAAAGTGCCTAATTCAAATAACAGTTTATTTCAGTTTGGGATTGTGATGCCCCACCACTGGCCCAGTAATCAAGGAGTCTCAATCCTCACCACTAATACCACTGGGGGATGTACATTGGGAGGATGACAAGTTACATACATAGTATTTCTAGATGCAGCTCCCTGCATCAAGTGCAATTTCCTTTAAGAGCACACAGAGACTGCAGCCAGTCTGGGGCTGGTTTCTCCCTCTTTCTCCAGATCCCCAGTAAGACTTCTAGTACAGCTATAGGTTTGAGATCTCAGCCAAGTGGCCAAGCCAAGACCTCCAGTACCCTCTCTGTCCAACCAGTGCTTCGTGTCCCTGCCCAAATACCTTACACCCGCACTCTTTGAGGTTTGATTTACACACACACACACACACACACACACACACACACACACACACACACACACACACACACCTGGGAAAGGCTGGCACAAGTATACTAGCTATGCCCCCTTCTGCCCAGACTATAAGGTAGTTATCACTGCCACCAGCCATGTCCTTATCAGCTACTTTAAGGTCCTTAACAAAGGTTGTCCAATCTTACTTAGTAATATTACTATTAATCCAAATGGTAGTTTGACCAACAGCAAGGCTATTATGAGTGGCCTACACAGTGTCATCAAATAAATATGCAAGCACTCTCAGAACTTAAATATGTCTCACAAATATCAGCCATAATGAAAGGTTTAAATATATTTAATAAATAAAAAAGAACAAGAAAATACTCAGTATACAATCACAGTTACATCAGAGTTCAAAATCACAGGGAATATTTAAAACAACATTGCAGAACAAAAACAAAAGAATCAGCAGATTCACGTGGGGTTAATGCTCTTAGTATGTAGCACAGTACGATAATATAAAAAACACCAACCAAGAGCAATGCAATGAAGAGCATACAGTCCAAAATGAATCAAGATTTCCCCGACAATAAAAGACACATCCAATAACGATATCCAAGCAGTATATGAGGCAAAGGATTTAATACAAGTGCACATACAGGACAGTGGTTAGCGCTTTCGCATAATGCTTCATCAGACCAGTTTAACTGTTGATACAAGATTTAAATACTAAACTTGGCGGGAAAACATTCAAAAATCCACTGTTCTTAAAGGAATAGCCATCCACATAAAAACTAAAAAATACATCAATACTAAAAAATTTTGACATACAAACAATATTTAAAAATTTTTACAAGTATAGAGGTATGGGTATATATACACATGTCAGCACTAAAGCGTACCTTCTCAAAACATAACAAAACCATACATATATAACCCCAGAGCATGGACCAATGTAAGTCCATTAATCGTATAAAACACCATCAAATATACTTCAAATATACTTCAAGTATGTGTATGTCTTACAATAAAATCATATGCATTCTACTGTATATGCATTTAATTAACATATGAACTCATATATTATAATAAAAATATATATATACAATAAATGTTAAAAACATACGTGCATATATAGCATTTAATATTCAACATTAATATTAACTCATCTAAGGGATTTTTGAAAAATAAACTATATCTTAAGCCTCCTCATTTTCAAATAAGGCTTAACTGGTACTTTCCCATTCAATCCTGGGGGCTTATCAGACCTAAGCTTAATAATCCAGTCACTTTCCTTGGATTCCGTGAGATTGGACATATCCCCCTTCCTAAATGAGTCATATAATTTTTCAACTATCCTAAATTTAAATATATGGTCTGTGCCAACCTCTACAATATGTTTGGCCAAAGCATTGTGGAGGGAACCCTTCCTGATGTGATACATATGCTCACGCATTCTATCCCGAAGGCACCTATTGGTCTTGCCAACATAGAATGCGGAGCATAGAGTGCACGTTGCCAAATACACCACATTAATGGACATACAATTACCGCCAGCTCTTACTTTAAATTGACCAAACCCACTGGGATGAATAAAAATTGGACTAGAGTCTATGTAGGTACAAAAATTACAATGTTCCCCGGACCGCCCTCAAACATTGAATCTCAAGAAAATGTGGGGACCCAGGAACAGGGACTAATCTTTAATCTGTCGTCCCATGATTTGACACCCGCAGAGATGGATGTGCTTTCGAAGGGGTTGTCCTTCATTCCTACCAGCTTTAGTAGTTTAGAAGAAACCTTGAGAGACTTCAAACTCTACATTCGTAATTTGTCTTTAGCATTAGAGTTCAAAGGTTCTAGTTGTAGTGGGGCAATTAGGAAACCTAGCGTTTATACGCCTCACGTTCCTCCTTTATTAGCAGCGTATAGTAAACTCGTTGAAGACGATTTATACAATATGAGATACAAAGAACGAGAGAAGCATGATAAGAAGTTTTTTAACCTGAACTATCATCAGAAAACAGCACTTAATAATCTACGCCGCAATCCTAACATTATAGTGAGACCTGTAGACAAGGGTGGTGGCATGGTTGTATTGGACGTAGATAGATATAATAGTGATATGTTGAATATGTTGAGTGATACAGTCCTTATTTACGATGATACCCAACCTTGCAGGACTTGAGATGGTGGACACCTATTTGAAGAGAGTGTCTGGATTTAATGGCAAGGAGATTGATCTACTCATGACATTCCTAGAAGCCATATTAGAGTCTAATGTTTTTTGCTTTGGAGAGCAGTTGTTTCTCCAAAGGGATGGCGTAGCTATGGGCACCTCATGTGCCAATAGCTACGCCAACCTGGTGATGGCTGAATGGGAGTTTAGGCACATGTTTACCAGCGATTTATATTGTAGGTATGTACCCTTTTACAGGCGTTTTGTGGACGACCTGTTTTTTCTGTGGAAGGGAACTGCAGACGAATTAGACCAGTTCGTCCAAGAAATGAATGATATGACCAGCTTCCTAAAATTTACCCATGAGTCATCTGAGACCAGGATATCTTTTCTGGATATTTTTGTAGAGAGATTGGAAGGGGGTATTATAAATACTGGACTGTACAGGAAAACATGTTACAGGAATTCCTTTTTACATCGACATAGCATGCACCCAGGTCACATTTATAAGAACATAGTGAAAGGCCAGGCTATGCGAGTCTCTAGGTACAATCCTAGTGATGCATGCTTTGCTGCAGAGCTAGGTAGCCTCACATCAATGTTGAGAGAGAGAGGATATACTGACAGAGATCTATTCACAGGTATATCGGATATAGATAATCTGAGGAAGGGAAGAGCCGCACCCTATTTTTCGGATAGACTAGCAGATTTGGGTAATAATGACCAAGGAGCGGGCAGTGGTCCTAGAAGAGTTACTTGTCCTGTTTACTACACCAGGGATGTAGGGAACATTAAAGACATTATTAGTAAACACTGGCATGTTTTGTCAGTTGATCCAGCCATCAAGGATGTAGTTGGAGACAAACCCAGGTTCGTTTACAAGAATAAGATGAACCTTAAGAGTTTGTTGTGCTATCCCAAGGTTCAGTTATATAGTGAGCTGGGAGTAGTAGACCATACAGTCCCTTGTGAACATTGTAATTTTTGTACCTACATAGACTCTAGTCCAATTTTTATTCATCCCAGTGGGTTTGGTCAATTTAAAGTAAGAGCTGGCGGTAATTGTATGTCCATTAATGTGGTGTATTTGGCAACATGCACTCTATGCTCCGTATTCTATGTTGGCAAGACCAATAGGTGCCTTCGGGATAGAATGCGTGAGCATATGTATCACATCAGGAAGGGTTCCCTCCACAATGCTTTGGCCAAACATATTGTAGAGGTTGGCACAGACCATATATTTAAATTTAGGATAGTTGAAAAATTATATGACTCATTTAGGAAGGGGGATATGTCCAATCTCACGGAATCCAAGGAAAGTGACTGGATTATTAAGCTTAGGTCTGATAAGCCCCCAGGATTGAATGGGAAAGTACCAGTTAAGCCTTATTTGAAAATGAGGAGGCTTAAGATATAGTTTATTTTTCAAAAATCCCTTAGATGAGTTAATATTAATGTTGAATATTAAATGCTATATATGCACGTATGTTTTTAACATTTATTGTACATATATATTTTTATCATAATATATGAGTTCATATGTTAATTAAATGCATATACAGTAGAATGCATATGATTTTATTGTAAGACATACACATATTTGAAGTATATTTGAAGTATATTTGATGGTGTTTTACACGATTAATGGACTTACATTGGTCCATGCTCTGGGGTTATATATGTATGGTTTTGTTATGTTTTGAGAAGGTACGCTTTAGTGCTGACATGTGTATATATACCCATACCTCTATACTTGTAAAATTTTTAAATATTGATCGTATGTCAAAAATTATTTAGTATTGATGTATTTTTTAGTTTTTATGTGGATGGCTATTCCTTTAAGAACAGTGGATTTTTGAATGTTTTCCCGCCAAGTTTAGTATTTAAATCTTGTTGTATCAACAGTTAAACTGGTCTGATGAAGCATTATGCGAAAGCGCTAACCACTGTCCTGTATGTGCACTTGTATTAAATCCTTTGCCTCATATACTGCTTGGATATCGTTATTGGATGTGTCTTTTATTGTCGGGGAAATCTTGATTCATTTTGGACTGTATGCTCTTCATTGCATCGCTCTTGGTTGGTGTTTTTTATAACATTGCAGAACAGTCTCAAATGAATAACGAAAACATCTAAATTAAGCTTTGCTATATTCCTTTTTTTTTCAAAACAATTTTATTGAGTTTAATTGTAACATATTACAATCAATCACATAAAATCATGAAAGATAAAGAAAAAGTGAATCTACAATTTTTAACATATATATGTTTCACATGTGTATAAATGTATATATATATATATATATATGTATATATATATATATATATATATATATATATATATATATATATATATATATATATGTATACAGAAATTAACAAATTTATAAAAACTGAAGTATATACAAAGACATCCAGTGAATTCATTTGAAATAAACTATTATTTTTTGTTTATATCATACATCACAGATAAGAAAGGAATAAATTAAATGCACTCATTATAAAAGTTAATACTTCTTCAACAAGTTTTGCAGATTGACCCACAAATGATGATCATATATTTTTGTAGTTGTTCTAGAAATTATGGTTTTTATTTGTAAATAGCATACATCATTTAATAGATTTTTGAACTCAGAAGATGTAGGAGGAGATCCAGATATCCAATTCTTTGTTATGGATTTTCTAGCCACTGCTAGTATTGCCCAAAGTAAGGAGTACTTGATTTTTCTAACACATAGTGGAATAGGTGTATTAAATATAACCAAGGACTTTCTTAAAATAAAATTGTCTGTGAAAAGTGTCTGTAGTAAATCATTTACATTTCCCCAAAAGATGTTTAAAGTTGGACAATCATAAAACATATGAGCCCAGTTTATGTCTACATTTGATTTACATTTATTACATATATTTTGTTTTTTGTTAATTTTGCCCATTAATTAAGGAGTGTAAAATGATATGTTCATGAATCTCCAGGTGTATAATTTCCATCTCAAAGAAAAGGTTGTTTTTCCTTCTGATTTTAATATATTTGCTGTGTCTTGATTAGTCGGAGAATTATTATTAATTAAACTATAATAGTTCTAGTAGATTTATGGGCAACTAAATGTTTCTTCTCTTAAGATTCTATAAATGAAAGAAAGTTTGCCTGAGTAAGTATGGTTAAATAGGGTTGATTGAAGAAACTGTAATAAAATCCTGGAATCATGTTTAGTGGATGAAGAGATCATTTGTAGTTTATTACCTAGAGATAATATGAGTGTTTGTATGTCTAGCCACATGGATTTGTCTAGTTGATATTCCTGTATTATGTGATCAACAGATTTAGCCTTATGTTCAAAAGTCAATTGGAGCCAGAACTTGAGCTCATTATGTTTAAATATGGAGATTTTGTTTGAATCTGAGGTTAATATGACATTTCTAAAGTTAATTATAATATAATGACTGTAGCTAGCAGTATGACTAGGAGTTATATAGGTGGCAAAATAATCTTTTAAAATCCATAGTGTAGGATTGCTTATTATTTCTTACTTGTCTGTTGAGGGCCTTGTTATTAACTGCATAGCTGATAATTCCCAAAGTAGCTTCCATTTGGCTGAATATGAAATGTCTAAAAGTTGTGTAATTGTTCTGATTATGGAGGAAATCGAGTAAAGATTTAAATCTGGAAATGCTATCCCGCCATTATTCCAGGTATTAAGATGTTGATTAAATGAAATTCTTGTTTTTTTTTGGTACCAAAAAATTTTAATAATAGAGTATTTAAGTTATTAATAAACTTTTTTGAAGGAAGAAGTTGAATAGATTATATAATATACAAAATTTTAGGTAGAATTATCATTTTTATAAGGGTTAATCTTTCCTCTGTAGTGAATAATACCATATTCCATCTTTAGCAATAATAATTCCAAGATATGTCATTTGGTCGATATTTGGAGTTTGTTGAACATAATATTTAGATTTGTTGCTTCTACTTGAATATATGGGTAGAATTTTGGTTTTACTATCATTAAAAGATAACCCTGAAATCTTTTGAAAAGTTTTGATTGAATCAAATAAAAATAATATAGAAGAGTCATTTCCTTTTGTGGTGATAAGTATATCATCAGAAAATAATTGGATTTTTAGCTTTGATATCTTTATCTAATTCCAAACCTTCTATATTGCTGTTATTTCTTATATCATTTGCCCATGGTTCCATTATCAGCACGAACAATAATGGGGAAAGGGGGCAAACTTGTTTGTTACCTTGTATGATAGGAATTTTACTGGAGATGTATGAGCCAATTTTAATATAAGCAAAAGTTCCTTCATATAGATGTTTTAAGAGATTAATAAAGTTGTATGAGAAGTTTAAACATGCCAGAAGTGTGAACAGGTAATCCCATGTAATTGAATCAAAAGCCGCATTTATGTCAAGACTAATTAATGTCAAGTTCTTTTTTTTTTCTTTGAAAGAGATCAATAAGGGCTAGGTTCGCTTTACATTATCAAAGGTGCTTCTATTGGTCACAAAGCCTGTTTGATCATCATCTATTAATTGACGTAGAAACATCTTTAGTCTTTCAGTGAATATATTCATAAACATCTTATAATCGACATTTAACAGGGATATGGGTCTGTATGAGGAACAATATTTAGGAGTTTTGTTAGATTTTAGAATGGGTGATATGAAGGTATATTTCCATGAAGGAGGTAGTATGGTGTCACTTTGGGCTGTATTATATACATTATGTTCATAGGTTCATAGGTTCATACTAGGCTATCTGCCCTAGGGCATTTATAAGCCTAGCCAGAGTGTGTATGGCTTTCGCCACCCATTTTAAATTAATTTTGCTATGTCCTTTTTCGAGGTTAGTATACTGTGCCTCTGTCTAACAGTGACACAGAAGTGATACCCGGGTAAACCTACGATCCCCCATCCACTCATCAAGATTCCTCTTGAAGAGAGTCAATGAGGGACTCTGCCTAACCTGGACTGGGATTTTATTCCAGAGTGAAGGGAGCCTCTGGGTTATGAATCTGTCCCTCCAGCATGTCCTATTTATTTCAGTGCTGAGGTTCAAGTCCCTTGAGTGTGTAGCTTGATGGGATTTGGATTTTCTGAGGTGCAGCATGTCCATTAATTCCGGGTTGGACATGGCTTTATATGTCAGGCACAGATCGCTTCTGAGCAGGTGGTATGCCACTGAGTAGAGCTGGAGTTTCTTTAACCGGGCAGCATATGGCATCTGTTTGAGCCCTTTGATCCTCTTGGTGAGGTACTTTTGGGGTCTTTCCAGTTGCTGCAGGTGTCTGGTAAGGTACATCCCAAAAGGGGCATTGTACTCAATTATGGGCCTGATGAGGGATGAGTAAAGAGGCACAATGACCTCCCTGATCTAGATGTGAATCCCTTCATGATTAGATGGGCTATATAAAATGTTTTTCTAACCACTTTGGCCACGTGGTTGTCAAATGAGAAATTGCTATCAACTTGGGTCCCCAGGTCCCTAATTACTTCTTCTGTACTTAATGGATTACCACCTATGTGGTAATTTGTGGGCACTTTGTTTTTGCCAAAGGGGATGACTATACACTTTTTGGTGTTTAGCTTGAGGCCATGGCTCTGGCACCAGTTGTCTGTTTCTATGAGGCCATTTTGGAGGATGCTTGTGTTGGCTGAAGAGTCTATTATGGTGCCCAGTTTGCAGTCATCTGCGAACTTGGTCAGCCACAGTCCTTCCATGTTGGCCTGTACCTCCGAGAAATATATACCGAACAAGAGAGGTCCCAGGACTGAGCCTTGTGGGATGCCACTTGTAACTGGTTTGGAGTCTGACATGGCTCCAGCTATTCTAACCATGTGGGTTCTGTCCTTGAGCCGGTTTGCAACCCATCTAGTGACATAGGGGTTTATATTTAAGCTGGTGAGCTTATCTATAATGCCCGAGTGGGGTATTGTATCGAAGGCTTTTGCGAGGTCCAGGTAGGCTGTGTGGACCACCTTCCCCTTGTCAATGGCCTTGGTGACTGTTTCAAAGAAATCGACCAGGTTTAAGAGGCAGGATCTGCCCTTAACAAAGCTGAACTGGGTAGGATCCAGTGTCTGTAGGTCCCCAATATCTTTATTTATAAGGTCCATGATGATCCTTTCCATAGCTTTGCAGACCAAGCTAGTGAGACTTATGGGGCGATAGTTTCCAGGATCCATTGAGGCACCACCTTTGTGGAGAGGGACCACTGTTGCTGTACGCCACTCTTTGGGTACATATCCTGTAGTAAGGCTGAGATTGAACAGTAGTTTTATGTTTGGGTTTAGCTCTTCTTGGAGTTCATGTAGGATGCAGCCCGGGACACCGTCTGGTCCCATTAATGCTGTTTTTCTTGCTTTGGAGAGGGCAGCTCTTACCTGAGCATCTGAGATGTCAGGGGGGCAGCACTCTGCTGGGATAGATATTAGCCCTTTTGCTGGGGAGGGGGGGGTTTGCGCTGAACCTGTCAGCTAGGATGTTGACAATGTCTGTGGGTTTGGTGTATTTTTTGTCATTTTGGACTAATTCTGAGCATATCTGGGAATTCCCACCCAGGTTCCTAACATAACTAAAGAAAGCCTTGTGATTATCCTTAGTGGCCTGTGCAATTTTTCTCTTGAAGCTGGCCTTAGACAATTTTTATGAGTGCCCCTAGTTTTTTGCTAATACTGATCAGAGATGCCTTCCCTTTTTGGGATTTTGCTCTATCATGTAGTAGCTTCCTCCTTCTATTGTATAGTTTGTTTATGGCTGGGGTCCACCAGACAGGACGTCTGCCTTTGGAGGATTGGGTCTTGGTTTTATTTGGGATTGCATGATCCATGCATTCCTGAAGGTGTTCATAGAATGCGTTTATAAAGGATTTTGTGGTCTGGGCTGTATTATCCACAGGCCCAAGGGCTTTGAAGGATTCCACCTCAGTTTTGAGGAGTGTAAAATTTGCTTTAGAGAAGTTTTTCACTGTGGTTTTCTGGGCATGGAGTGGGGTCGGGATGTGAATATCCAGTGAGATTAGTTTATGGTCTGATCTTACCAAGTGAGGGATACACTTCTGGTCTGGAGCATAGAGTCCCCATGTTGGTGATGATCAGGTCCAGTATGTTTTCCCCTCTTGTGGGAGTGGTACCAAGTTGTTCCATAGCATTTGAGTTTATAAATTCTAGGAACCTTTGGGCTAGGGTGTTGAAGCTAGAGTAATGCTCCCAGTCTATGGTTGGGTAGTTGAAGTCACCCAATATAATGGTGTTTGGAGAGACCTTCATATTTTCCAGTGTTCTCAGGAAGGCCGAGTGGGGTTCCTGGGTTTGGGAGGGTGGTCTGTAGCAGGCTATAAACTGGAAGGCAGTTTTACCCACTGTTAGTTGCACATGGATAGTCTCTGATGCTTCATGCTGTGCCACCAACCTGTAGGTGTGGGTATCTTTGATGAATATTGATACTCCCCCTCCTTTTGTGGTTCGGTCCAAGTTTTGGGGCTGAAAAGCATGGTATGAGGTATAACCTGGTAGTGCTGGGGTGCTCTTGAGAGCCTTGAACCAGAGAGGTCAAAGGGAGATAGCTATTTTGGGCATAATCTTATATATTTCGGAAATTATGCCATCATTTCCTGGTGCTTTGTTAGGTTTAAGCTTGTTAGTTTGATTTTGTACCTCTGTTAAAGTAATTTGTTTATCGATAATGTTTATTTGTTGTTTATTAAGTTTATTATATAAGTTTTTATTAATAAAATCCTTTGATTTTATTTGTTGTATGGTTTGAGTTCATGAAAAAGAATTCTAAATTCTTCTATTATATCTTGTATACTGTGTACTTTCTTTTTCTTCCTTTTAAAGTATATATCTTTAATGTAATTATGTTTGTTTAGTCTTTTGGTTTTATTTTTGAGGTTGGATAAGTGTTTAGAATTTAAGGAGTAGGCGAGAAATTTATATTTTTCAAGAGTGATCATCGTTTTATGATGAAGAATAGTCCTATATTCTTCATTCAGTTTGTTTATCTCATCTCTTATATTTTTAGAAGTAAGATAATCTTTATTTTTGAGATGCAATGTATCTAGTTTATCCTGTATTGTTCTGATATCTTTTCACCAAACTTTCTTTTTATTGTAATGCCATTTGTTAATTTGCCCATATAAGTAAGCTTTAAGGGCATCCCAGACATATATGTCGTGCGTATTGGAAGTTGAATTTACAGTTATAAAGTTTAGTATTTCTTCTTTTAGGAATGATTGAAAATCCTTAACTTGTATAAGGTATGCTGGAATTCTTTTTATTTGAACATTGGGAATATTGTTAATATTGAGCTCGAATGTAATAGAGTTATGATCTGAAATTGAGCAGGATATAATTTTATTAATAGCTAGATCATCTATTATCTGTGTAGACAATAATATTCTATCTATTCTGGAAAACGTTTTGTGTCTGTTAGAATAAAATGTATATTGTAATGAGTTATGTTCTACAAAGTCATGAATGTCTTTGAGCAGGTATGTATCCATGAATTTCATTAACTGCTTAGCTTGTGGTGTAATTTTTCTTTTCCCTAGAGTAGTTGTATCTTTTAAATCTAAAATACAATTAAATTCACTTGCCATTATACAGTTTCCTTTGGAATGAGATATTATTTGATTTAAAAGTTGTCTGACAGTGTTGGTACCAATACCTGGGAACCAATAATTGTTTATTAGAGTGTATCATTTTTTGTTTATTTCACCTATGGCCAAACATAACAGTCCTCTGTTGTCTTGATATGTTTTAATTATTTTAGGTATAAGGGAAGATTTATTCCATAGGATGGCTACACCTCTTTTCTTTTTTATATGTTTTGAACATGTAATATTTATGTATTTGTTTATATCTAGAAACTTAATATTGTCTTTCATTAAGTGAGTTTCTTGTAAGAAGATTATGTTTGGTTTGTGTAGTGCTAGATATTTGAACATACTACTTCTTTCATAGGGGTTATTCAAACCATTTATGTTAATTGAGAAGCCTCTTAACATAGTCATGTTATATAATAATGTGTATAGGATTAATTAGTAGCATATCAGTATCATGTATGTAGTTAGTGGATCTCACTCCAAAAAAAGATTTGTTTAAACTGTGAGTAATAAACCTTAAATCATTGTGGGAAATATGTATTTCATTAATTTTATATCTAGTATTTCTCTGTATATAAGGTACACTGGATGCAGTGGCGGCTGGTGTCTTCAAATTAAAGGGGGGCTGCAGGAGACAGCTGAATGGGTGGGGCCAATGAGGAGGGGTGTGGCCAACTAGAAAGGGGTGGAGCTATGCTCAAAAACACAACTGGAACTTTAATAAAATACGCTGCCCTGGGTGCCAAACCATCATTACAAGAGTCTAATCAAGACAAAATGAAGTGTAGAAGAAAAAAAATATTTCAATGCATTGGCTACATGACAGCTTACTTAATATCTAGATGGAAACAAAAAGGTTGTGAGGCATGAAAAAATAAATTACTTTTTAAATACATTACTGGAATACTAGTCAAAATCAAGTATAAAAAAACACCAAGCTTCTCCTTGCACTGCAGTTTTAATTATAACTTATATTCAGCTTTATAAAAGTACTAAGTAACATGCTGAAAGTAGAAATCTCTGTGATACCCCCACTTGTAAAAATGTTTCTTATCCAAAAAAGACCTGATGTCTGACAACAACTATCTACTTGTTTCATGGGGAAAACATGATCAAAGTAAAAAATGAACAGCAAACATGAAACAAGCTCAAGATAAATTGCTTAAAGGATTACTGCACAGGTTATGGACCGCACATGATAGATTGCCATTTTGTTTAGTTTATGGGTAAAGCCTGCAAAGATGACTGCAAATATCAAACAAATGTAATGAGCTTTTGAAAATGCTGTAATCCTGTCCTTTATTACAAATATTGTCATATGTATTTCAATACCTAAGGCTTGTCCATTATCTAGTTATGTAAATATTCTCTGCATGGCAGCAACAAAAAGGCTTTCTGTGTTGGTAATTATTTAACAGTATGCTTATTAAAGGTTACTTGCATCTTACAATCTCAGACAAGCTTACCCGATGGTCATTAAAGCATTGCTACTTAAACAAAAAGCAACCGCATGCATTTTCTGAATAATAAGAAGCATAAATCAACAGTATAAAAATATGACAGAAAACCAGAACATTCTGCAAAATAAAGCTCAGATGAAAAGCCACTGTTGTACTTGTGTCTACCTTGGATGGGGGAATACTTTGCACACTTACACTGAGTAACTTCTTCTTGCCTTGCTTCAATACATCCAGAGTCACTACATGGGGGAGTGGGGTGCAACAAGTATGTCACAATTTGAAATGTCTCTAGGTGATGGTGATGGCTCTGACACTTATACCTCTCAACCTCAGAGCAAGAAATCTGGACAAAGCCATACATAGAAGTGGGGCACAGGCCTAAAAATAAGGACAATTTTTAAATATTGCTCTTATAAACTTAGAAAGATAATAGAATAGTAGTAGGTCTTGCATTAGTATGAATTTTCTGAAGGGTATGAAATCTGAAACTCAAATATCTGCCATTATTTTTTAACTTCAATCTTTAATGATTTGCCACTAATTTGGCAGAAAACCGCAATTTTATGAAAAACAGACCAAAAATGTGATGCACAAATATAAAATTTCCACACAATACAGCTGGAAACCTGTCAAAGAAGGGACACCTTTTTAATATTAGTACTGTTAACTTGAGCAGCTGACAAAATAAGAGCATCTACATGCATTTCTGAAATAAAAGTATTCTATAACTCTGCTCATTACAGTTATTTATAATTGTAAACCCTCCACATTTTCTTCCAAAATTGCTATTTTGTGGAGGGGTTATTAGGGGGAGAGCAACATTTTGAGCCAAAATTGGGGATAGTTGAGAGGTTTGGATATTCCTAATTCTATAAAGCAATTTATTTGCACGTACCTCTCAACCTCTTAATGCAAGAAATCTAGACAAGGCCAAATAAATATATTGGGGGAACATACAAACAGTACTAAAATTGCTCTTATATATTTATTTATGTTATTTTACATTTGTTGACCGGGATATTCTGACTGGATGCATGTCCATTTTCAGTGGAGGCCTGGGGAGAAAAGCAGATACAGCATTACATAATGCCAGCATTACATATTACAGACTATTTACAGAGATTACATAAGTAAGAAAGTTAAACAAGTTCCACAGGTTAGAGTTAATCCCGAGCATAAGTCAGGATTAAATTAAATTACACAGTAAGCTGGTTAACAGATTTTTACACATTCTAGAGGGAGTTAGCCAGGCTTGATACAGTGACATAGCCAGTTAAGTGACAAATGTTGTTTCAGTCTAGTTTTAAATTGACCTAAGGTGGAAAGTAAGGTAATATCAGCTGGAAGAAAGTTCCAGGATCAACTTACAGAGTTTGCAAAGAGAGAGTCACCAGCTGTGTTATTAATTTTGCTAGTCTGAATTAGTAGTTTGTTAGAGGATCAAAGCGGTCTAGGATTGTTATAGGGAGAGATAATATTTTTAAGTGCAGGAGTATTGTCCAGATTATAGAGGATTTTATAGGCCATAATCAGTTGGTTATACTGGATTAGGCTGGGTAGTTCAAGCCACCCAAGCTGGTTTAGATTGATGCAATGATGTGTCCTAAATGGCAGCCCAGTGGCAAACCTGGCAATGTGGTTGTAGCAAATTGAGAGTTTGTTAAGGACAGTCCTGTTTAAATTTGAGAGTAGAGGGGATGCATACAGAAGGGTTGAAAGAAGGTGAGAGCGAGCTATGGCAATTTTAGCTGGGGGGGGGTTAGGAAGGCTTATATTCTGTAAAGTGACCCTAGTTTTTTATTGATGGTTTTGATAGTTTGGTTAACATGCAGGTCGAATTTTAGGTTATTATCTATGATGACACCTTATAGTTTGTAGAGGGGTCAGGAGAGATTATTGTGCCATCATTTGAATTTATGGTAAAGGTGAAAGAGGTAGATCTACGTGTTGGTGAAAATAACAGCATTTTAGTTTTTTTGGGATTTAGGATCAGACAACGTTCAGAAAGCCAATTTTCTATTGTATTAAAGGTGGTCTGGGTAGCTGACCATAACTCTATTGGAGATGTGGCTGAGCATATCAGAGTAGAGTCATCAGCATATTGGATACAGCTGACTTTTGGGATGACAGTATAAAGGTCGTTAATGAAGATAGAGAACAGCAAGGGCCCTAGTATAGAGCCTTGTGGTACTCCAAGGGTGTTAGGTAGAAGGTTAGATAGTTTGTTCTGCCAGAGGACAGCCTGCTGTCGACCATTCAGGTAGGATTGAAACCATTGAAGGGCTCTAGTATCTAGACAGAATGTTTACAGGGTGTGGATTAAAAGTTGGTGATCAACCATATCGAATGCCTTGGAAAGATCCAAGAAGAGGGCTGAGGATATATAATTATTGTTGCAATTATAGTTTATGGTGTTGGTAAAGGCTAGGAGGGCTGAAGTAGTGCTGTGATGAGGACGAAAGCCATGCTGAGTGTCTGCCATAAGGTGATTCTGGATTAGGTGGTGCATGAGTTGTCTATGAATAAATTTTTCCATAATCTTTGCAAGTGGAGAGAGTATAGCTATTGGCCTATAATTGGAGAATTCAGTAGAGCTGCCTCATTTGTGAAGTGGGATTACATAGGATATTTTCCAGATGGTGGGAATTTTAGCTTGTACTATGGTTCGATTGATTAGTATTGAGACGGGGTAAGCAATAGCATCAGCTGATTTTTGTAGGTACTCGGCAGGGAGTTGATCAGCTGAAAGTTTAGTGGGTTTTAATTTTTTGATCAATGTACGGATAAGTGAAGTGGCGACTGGTTGGAAGTTGAACGCGAGTAGGTTTCTAGGGGTGCTACTTTCAGGACCAGGGGAGCTAGGAGGCAGTTGGCTAGCTAGGGCTTGAATTGTCCCAGTAAAGAATTGGTTAAAACTGTCAGAAACATCTTCAGGGGTTTTATCAGTAGTAGAAGCAGGGATTGGGGTTGAAGTTTGTCCAGGATGTAGTAGATTATTTAAACCTGTCCAAAACTTCTGAGGGTTATTTTGATTTACTGTCTGTAAATTACAGTAGTATTGTTTTTTGTCTTGTAAAATGGATTTTTTAGTTTCGTTCCTGGATTGCCTGTATTTAATGTGATCTTGGGGGTCTTTAGAAGAATGCCATAAAGCCCATGCTTTGTTTCTAAGGGTAATTTTGAGTTTAGACTCTTTAGAAAGCCATGGCGCAGTTTTCGTCTTTGTTCTCTTTGAACGAACAGGTGCATGCAAATCAAGGATCTCAAGGAATTTGTTGTTAAAGTATGCTACTGATTCCTGTAAATGGAGGTGTTTTAGAATAGACCAATTACATGAGTTTAGTTCTTGTTGGAATTTGGCAGGGTCAAAGTTTATATTGTTGCTAAGCTTTCTGAGTAAGGGTTGTTGGGAATTAATGGCTTTGTGCTTAATTACATATGTGAGAAGGTGATCGTGTAGGCCATCAGGGAGGGTAACAGAGGTGTACAGTTGGGGGTGACTATTTATGAGTACCCAGTCAAGTATGCTTTCTTTTTGGTTGGGTTTACCTATCCTGGTAGGGGTGGATATGATTTGCGTAAATGCATGCAGGTTAATATGGGTGGTTGGGGATTCTGAGGAACAGGTGCCCCAGTCTATGTTAAAGTCTCCAAGTAGTAGGGTTTCTTGGGGGTAGTGACATGATAGCCAATGCAGGATATCTTCAAGTGTAGATATATTGTTACCTGGGGATATGTACATACAGAAGATATTAATGCATTTATTTTTATTAAGTTGCAATTTGGTGGCAAGAATCTCCAAGTTATTAATCTGAGGTGGTAGTATTACATCTATGGTGACATTCAACTCAGATTTATAGAGTACAGCTACCCCACCCCCCTTCCTCGAAGCATGATCCAGCCTGTGTATGTTGTACCCAGGTGGTAACACTTCATTGTCTGTAGTGTTAGGTTTTAACCAGGTCTCAGATGAACAGAGAATCTCAGGGGAGTGGACATCCAGAAGTGCATGCAATTCATGTACCTTGTTATTAATGCTTCTAATATTGAGATGACAGGCTAGGAGGGAGTTAGTTGGCCTATTAATTGTAGGTTTGTAGCTTAGATTGCAAGTAGAGGGGGTATGTGTATCTGGAGTGGGTGGGCCAGGGTTGGGGTATTAGGTTAAGTCTATACTTGGTGATGAACTTCAGGAATTTGTTTATTAGTTTGTGGTAGTGTTTGCATCTAGAGCCAATGTGCCTGGGGTTGAGATGTTGATAGACGGGACAAGATGTTGGATAGGACCTGGTACTGTAAGTATGGTTGAAGGTGGGAGGATTTACAGCTGGGGTGATAGTATGGCCTTTCGGGACCTGAAATACTGTGAGAAACTGGTTTTCATACAAGGTAAGGAGGTATGGTGCAAACAAGAGGGATAGTAAAGAGGAGTATATCATTATCTGTGATTCAGCTAGTGAGTTAAGGAACTATTTTACCTGGTGATGCAACACCAGAAGATAGAGTGGTGAGGTAAAGGTGCTGGAAGGGGGATGGGAGAATGCTAGATGAAAGCTAAAAGGTGCTATTGAAATGTAGGTAGAAGAATGGGGGTGGGAGGAATTATCCCAGATGAAAGCAGATAGGATCTAGAAAGTGGGGTAGTGGCTATAGTACTATAAATTTAGAGGTACTGGGGGCAGGAGGGAATTGGGGGCAGGGAGGGAAGCGAAGAGAGCCCGAGCACAGTGAGGGCGAATGTAGCGGGGCTATTGCAGTTTACAAGGTATCCTATAAGGTAAGTATTATAGCTCTTAATGTAAGAGTCAGTTTAATTAAGTTACAGGGGAAGGAGGCAAACACTAAAGTAGAAAAAGAGCACTATGGCTGACCAAAATGGTTACCTGCTTAATTACACAGCACTGTAAGTGAAAGCTTAACAAATGCTTTTTGTGTGCAACCTACTCTGCTTAAATGCTGAGAGAAACAGATTGCAGTCCTGTAGACTCCATTTTGTAGAGAACTGTAGAGTTCTATCTGCTTAAATGCTGAGAGAAACTGATTGCAGTCCTGTAGACTCTGTTTTGTAGGGAACTGTAGAGTTCAAACTGAGTCACACCAGGTCAGTCAAAGGGGGAAGAGAGAGGGAAATCCTAAGCATCTAGATTTGAAAATCATGCAAACATATAAACTTAAGATGGTTGATAGAATAACAGGTATTGCTTTTGCATGCATTTTTCTGAAGGTTATAATGTCTGAAACTCAATGTCTATCATTATTTAGTGACTTCATTCCTAAATGATTTGCTAGAAAACCACAAATTTTATGAGGAACAAACCAAAAATAAGAAGCAAAAAAACTATTTATTCTGCAAAAATCTGGACAGTTGAGAGGTGTAGTTCAGCCGGGGCTATCTGAGTTTTCTGCCCTTCCCCCTTCATAAAATCATGCTTGAATGGGGCCTCCCCCCTGCAGCCATTCCAATGTTCCATTCCTTCGTATTTTCACCCCATTTACCATAAACACTGTAATGTGCATACTGCTTTACTTCTGCGCTGATTTGGATTTCATTTGAAAGTTTTATTTTATATTTTACAGCACAAAAACTAATAGACATATGCTAAACAAAGCAATGCAGTCTCACAATGAAAATAGACTTAGCATTAAAACTTCTCTGCCCTTGAAACTCACATGCATTGAAACAGCATTGAAACCCACATTCAAAGAAAATACATTTTGCCAGTGGCAGATAAAGACTAACTTTGGGCTGTTTTCAAATCATAGGCCCCTTGAACACGAAACATACACATGCTCTTTGATACACCTTCTTGATTGTATTACATTATATTCCTTGTACAATACAATACAGTTGTTAGATGGCATTTTAAATTTATTGTTTTGAACATTTTTCCAGTAAACAATGAAACAAAATGCATGCACCAATAATGACAAAACTGCCCAATTCAGAACATTTCCATCATAAAAGTCAACTCAAACTTACATTTCCATCATAAAAGTCTACTCAAACTTCTACAGTCCACCAGTATCAGTAAATATGCACAATCTCTGAAGAAGTAAAAGTCATCTAACTAATTCCACATTAAAGAAATCTATAACTAATGAAGAGGTTGCTGCTAGCAAACAACTTTATATGTCATTGTTTCATCTACAAATAAAGTGGTTGTTGACCTTGAGGAATAAATTGCCCATGTTGCATTAAAAAATTATAAGCTATTAATGGATGGCAAACTGATAACAGGTTCATAGTTACTAGGTATCTTCACCAAAAAGGATTGCAGCATCCACCCCATTTACAACACAGTACAGTATCAGCAATGCATCTATCTACTGTGGGAGTAGAACGCACAGCCTTCTGCATCAAAAGCAAGTACACTACCTGTTGTGCTATTAACAATGCAAGTAGACTCATCATAGCAGTAGTAAACTTTTGTTCCCCTGCAGCTCTCAGCTCGACACTCCGCTGTATCTCTGAAATTTGCAGCACAAGAAATCTGGAAAAAGCCAAAATTTATCGGGGGGGGGGGGGCAGACAAAAGCCCAAAAACCAGGGACACATTTTAAACATTGCTTGTATAATGTTGGAAAGTTGCTACAATAAAATGCTGTGTTACCACCATACATTTCACTGCCAAGTCTTGAACCCAGGGGAACCCTGTGCAAAACAGTCAGAGCAACATACTACTATGCCAGATCAGCTGTTTTGTGAAACAGAGGAAGACTGAAACTTAAATGACTACCATTTATTGAATTCAGTTCTCACCATAGCTGTCAACCTCTTAGCACAAAACACCTGAACAAAGCCAATAATGGGGGAATACAACCCCCAAACATATTCAGTGAATTCAGTTCTCATCATACCTCTCAACCTCTTAGCAAAAAACACATGGACAAAGCCAATAAAGGGGGAATGCAGCCCCAAAACATATTCAGTGAATTCAGAACTCACCACAACTCTCAACCTTAGCACAAAAAGCCTGGGCGAAGCCAATAATGGGGGAATACAGTCCCAAAAATAAGGACAAATTTCAAATATCCATGTTACAAATTTAGAAAAATCCTAGAATAAAAGGTCATGTACTTTCTGAAGAATATGAAGTCTGAAATTCAAATGCCTGTTATTTTTATTTAACATTTGTTAACCAGAAAGTATGACTTGGAACAAAAGCCAATTTTCAGCAAAGCAGGGAGAAACACTGCAGACACATGTCTTTGTAAGATGGGAAGATATGCAGACTCCACACAGAAAGCACCCCAGCCAAGTATCAAACCAGAGAACCTGTAGCTCTCAGACAACAATGCTACCAGTGTGCCACTACAATCCTGACTTTGCCAGGAACAACAAACATACAGAAACCACAGATTTTATGAGGAACAGAACAAATATGATGCAAAAATCTGCAATTTATTTACAAATGGTAGTGGGAAGGGAATTCAGGCCCTAACTACCTGCACCCAAGGTACAGGGTTTAAGCCTGAGTGTTCTCTACCCACCACCATGTGTTCTCTCTAGCCACCAGTATGTATCAGCTGGGGCATTTCACACACACATACACACACAAACAGTTTGTCCTCTATGGCAGCCAGATCAGTTCTGAATCACATACCCTACCTCCATAGTAGCAGATTAAACTCTGTTCATCCTCATCCATAGCAGCAGATCAAAATCTGTTCCTGCGAGATGAGAGTAGGCTGGAGCCTCCAGCTTGCAGGTGATGTAGTCTGGTGTCCTTCCAGTCTGTGCAGTCATCACCACACAGACTTCTGGGCTGGCACGATGGATATCCCTTTTTTCCCTATCTGGACTGCCTAACACAGCAGTCTGGAGTTCTGTGAGTACCAGGAACTCCACGCATGCATGCGCGGAGTTCCAAGACTTGCAATTTTTTTTTATTCTTTACTTTTTTCTTTCTACAGGTGAGGGGGGGACTCTCGATTTTTTTTTATTCTTTTCTTTCTACAGGTGGGGGAGCTGCAGTCCTGCAGTCCTATAGCATGAACCACCCCTGACTGGATGTCAAAAAGAACTTTTTTGTAAAGATGGTGACATGTTTCATATTAAAAAAACACAATACAGCTCCCTGCCTGGAGTTATAAACTCCTCGTCTCAATGACATTTGCCACTGAGAACAAATCCTTAAGCAGTAGCAGCAAAACACAGCCACCACTAGTAGCATATATTATGTAATTAAAATGTGAAATAGAGCTAGAAAGTTTTAGCAATTAAACATATAAGGTTATATTTTGAGTATCTCAGGTACAAAAAGATATCCAAGAAGAAAACACATACAATACATAGTTTGTATATGTCTAAAGATAAAATAAACTATTAGAACTGCCTTAATTAACTTGTAACATCTAAAGTAATAAGTAAGACTGAGTTAATTGATCTATAACCTTATAACTAGTGTTAAATAGTAGCTATTATTTATCTATATAACAAATTATATTAGTTGCTGAACATCAGATAAGATTATATATGACCAAGATGATACTATCTCAAAAACTATCTTACTCATATAAATAATTTAATCAACCATAATGTATTCATATATTGTAATACAATCCTTCCCATAGAAGTATAAGTGTAGATGTGAACACAAAAAAAAAAAAAAAAAAAAAAAGGTGTAATAGGTATTGATAAATGAGTGTATTTATAAAAATGCAATTGATAACAATCTTTTGCAAGAAATGATTTGCCTGAAGAAATATCAGTGAGAGTTGTCCATAGTTTTAAGTTAAAAAAGTTTAAGATGTTATTGAAACCAATTGATATTAACTCTATATTTACATTTCACTATCCACTCATGAATACGCTTGCTAATGAGTTTATGTTACAAGAGAACAGCATTATTTTTGCATTTTAACTCAAGAAAATACTGTAACTGTACTATACTAAGCAGAGATTATTGTTACAATATGGATCTATAGATCAAGTGTGTAAAAACAGATCTTCAAAGCTGCTATTTAACAAATCAGCAGATAACTAGTATGAATTATCACACTACTAGATGTGCTAATTACATAGCTTAAAACTGACATAGTTTAACTTATACTATTAAAACATGAAATGACAATGGTAACATAAATAATATATGTAAAATTACATTGCTGAGAGTGTTGTTGGTGAATATAGATGTACTTGCAGTTATATCTTCACCTTATGTTCTTTCTTTTTTTTCTCCTTTTTTCCCCTTTCTCTTTCTTTTTTCTACTAGCTTTCTTGCCTCAGAAGATCGCGATTTATATATTCCACGATGAAATATTTAAAAATCTGCCATGTAGCCTCCAAACCAAGTTAAGATATATTAGATATAACATTAATTTAAACTATTAGAGTCTCTTCTCGGCCATTACCGAGCTCTGTACTTCCAGGAGATGCATGTCTCTTAGCGCTGACGTCATCAATAGGTGTCGCATTGCCGAAAATATGAAGCAAAGAAGTTAATAGTGTTCTCAGGCTGAATGGATGATTAAGAAGCAGTGGAACCTTGTGGATAGCCTGCACAAGGGGAGTAACATGCAGAAATTGTCTCTAATTGTTAAATCAGCAGGAAATCCATGGAGACAAAGGCAAACAGTTATTTTTAAATATAGAATGCAGCATTCAGAGACAGCTAGGTTTCAAAGGCCCTATTTCATCTGCTATAGCACAGAGGAAGTAACATGAGTCTTTTTAAGTTCAGTATTCAAAATCAACAAATGAACCAGGGAATCACAGCACCACAACATGTCAAGAACATCACATCCATATTGTTATATATTTTTCCAAGTGAAAGATGCCCTTTTTTATCATTAAAAAAAAGCACCTTTGCCAGCTTGTCATCTCTATTAATAACAGTGTGACTATATAGGTTAAAATAAATATGATATCAAAAATACATAATAAAAGACACTGCAGCATATAAGACTGATTGGCATATATAACAAAGCTAGCTCTGCAGTTATTACTGACGTAAAATGATGTGTAAGAAATGATAATATATTAATTTAATAAACACGTCTGTTTACTATCTTTTTGAACAAAGCCTGAAGTCTAAAAGAAACATATGATGTATAATGACTGTATATGAAAGAGAAGGTTAAACAATATTAGTATTATAAACATTTTTACTTAAAGTATGTATATAACTTGTATGAATATGCATTATAAATGGTGAAGAGAAAATCTTATCTTGAAAGCATATTACAACAAAAGAGATTGGTTAATAACATAAAGTCCATATGACAAGTGAAATATATACATATATTATAAATTTGGTTCATTTA